>NW_017309072.1:50836-56202 GCF_000935625.1 Nanorana parkeri | reverse complement strand
CCCCCCCCCCCAGCAGAGAAGGGGGGGGGGGGTTGCCAGAGTGCACCTCCCTGAAATGAGAAGGGCACCTCCCTGAAATGACTTATTTCAGGTTGAAATCCCTGTGAATCTTTAATGACTTGAGTGCCAGCCTCTGTTCTAACATGGCCATATTTAGTCACTTACATTAGCCAGCAGCCCTGCCCCTTTGTTTACATTCAGCTACTGGTTGGGAATCTCCCAGCCAGCAGATGAATCGGGCCCGGGATGTGTCAATGGTTGCTAGGATAAAAGGAAGAGTAACTGGCACTCCAAGATCATTGATCATTACATCTTCATTGACGCATGCTACATTCATCAGGCTACATGAATATATGCATTAAGCAATGGCGTTCTGGTACGATCATTCAAGCGTCGGTGGTGAAGGTGACCTAAATTCGGTCACACAATACGTAAAGCTAAGGCATTTCTATGTTATGTATAATTTCACCATAGAGAGGAACAACACCACTATGACTATATTTACATTATAGATCTGGTGGGTGTCCCCAGTGCGTGTTCACAAATTGTAGCTCTTGTCAACACTGTCCGGTACCTTCTCTGAACCAACATTTTAACATCCTGATATGTCAGGAAAGTTGTATAACTGTTTAAACATATACTAAGGTTATATTTGCAACATTTTTCATGCTAATGATTGCAAATACAAAATGCATTCAAGTACCCTAACTATTGACAAAAATATCTTCAAGATGCCAAGAAGTCCAGTGCTCCTCATTTTCTCCATTATACATTTGGGGTCAAGCTCGCTCCCGAGATGGACTACAATCTCATGTTTAGTTTACTCATTTGTATCCAGATTGTAGTCCATCACTGGAGTGAGCTTGGAGCGGTGACTACTTTACAACACACACAGGGACCATGGGGAACACAAGTAGCCCCCCTCCAGAAGGAAGGACAGCGTCAGAGATGATTGGAGGATCTACAGCCGAGTGATACACAAATAAGATACATTGTTGCTCGGAGTTCAGGGACTTGAATGTATTTTTAAGATTTAACTCCTGAGTTTAGCGTCACTATAAGTTATTTTATGCATGGCCTGCTGACACTTTGTGGCAAACAATATGTTATCTGATACTCACCTACACAGCTATTAGAGATTAATGTGAAACCATCCTTGCACAGACAATTATATGAGCCCATTGTATTGTTACAGTAGCTGCCAAGACCACATACAGAAGATGTCTGGTTGCATTCATCTATATCTGTAGAGAAATAATAAAATATGTTTTTTCAGGTTTTATTTTTGAGGATGAAATGTCTAAAATCTAATTCCAGACTGCAGGTGAAACCAATCAATGAGTTACCATATAAAACCAGGGAACAAATATACTGTTTATAGTGCGAAGGAACTAAAGGAATCCCTAAAAACCTCCAACCAAATCATTGCGTAGCAAAGTAAAGTCTTCATAGAACAGAAGGTATTCATATGTCTCTATCACATATCCCTAAAATAAGAGGATTATTCCTTTGAGATTCATTTGGTCCTTTTTTTTTTTTTTACAATCTTAGTGGTTATACTTGCTTGTTGGATCCCAAACTCTACTCCACTTAAGCCATGGTTACCATACATGGTGACCAAAAAGCCTGAAACAGCTGCATGCATGTGGGAATAAAGAATCTATAATATTAGGCTATACCAGGGCTCAAAATTTCAAGTCCTGAGCTACTAGCCAGGCCTTAAGAGTTACTCGCACACCAGTCGCCCCACCTGACCCCTACCGTGCCCCGCCCTTAACTCCGCCAGGTCAGTGGTGTGACACAGAGAACAGAGATCAGTAACAATGCAGAGTGCAGATAACCATCCCACACAATTTTCACTCGCCAATTGCGAGGGGGCGAGTGGAAATTTTGAGCCCTGGGCTATACTATACACCAGAGGTTGTGGATATGCACCTGACCAATAAACAAAAGTATCACCAGAGGTTGAATATCCCTGTGATATGCCCCAGGGGACCCAGTTCACATAGCACAGGGTCTTCTTCAAATCTGTGCCTTGGTTGCTAAGCTAGCGTGGTTGACAGGACTACCCTCTTCACCCCACTGCTGTCTGACCACACTGCTAGCAAGGAGATGAATCTGACTGACAGAGCACAGAGAAGATGGGGAATGACAGGAAGGATCTGCTATAATTTGGGAAGGGGACTCCACGTTGTGTTTTAAATTTTTTTTTAATGTTTACCAACATAAGTTCATTCTGAATGGAAAACATTTCGGATTCATCAGAATTTTCATTGGAAAAAATTTGGATACAATCGGATTTGTTATTTCTTTCATTCGGAAATTCAGATGAATCCAAGGGGGTTCTTCACAAGTGCATAACCGAGCCGAAGTGAAGTGAGCTGAACAACGTTCGGCTATTCACTATGGCTCAGTGCGGCTGATTTCAGCCCTACATCGGCTGCCTTTGGCCGCACTTCGGTCAGCCGAACAAGCTCTGCATGTTCGGCTGAGCCGAAGTGGCAGAAGGACTTCGACTTAGCCGAACACACAAACTACCGATGTTCGAGTCGAACTGTTCTTCCATCTCTACTGCTGTGTTCCCTACGCCCTTTGTTTGACAATCCATTGTCTATTCCTTGTCTATTATTCTTGAAGATGGAAAGAACAGATTTTCAAGATTCGCCTTCCATTTACTTTAATGGGGTTTGCAATAAGATTTGAGATTGGCAAATTTTTGGATGGGTTTCGACGAACTGCAAATGGAACCCAACCCAAGCAGATTCACCCATCACTAATCTTAAATATCAAAATATTTATTATGGATAAAAAAAAGTTTCTTTGCACTTCTTCTGCTCTTTCCTCTGATCACTCACCTGAACATGTATTCTCTGATGTGTTATGGGTTGGACAGAACTCTGCTGCTGTGCTGTTTCCTCTGCGGAATCCTTTGACACATGAACAGAAATATCCTCCAATTGTGTTGTTACAATATGTGTTGGCACCACAAGCATGAACCTTCTCAAAACACTCGTGTATATCTAAAGAAAGAAAAAAAAAGCAAAGTGAGAGACACATCACCCATCTGTTGGTGTACACAGTCTAACAAACTCGGCACTCAGGGTCTCAATTATTCTCTGATCACCCCCAGGCTGCTGTGATTGGTTGGCCACTAGTGATGGGTGGAGTGATTTTGGAAAAACTAACTTCACTGTGAAATTACTAGACATGTGCACCAGCAAAAAATGGGTTTCGTTTCGATTCGGATTTTGCATTATTTCGTTTTTCGGGATTCAGGTCCAAAAATAAATTTGTTTCGGGATTCGGACGAAATTGGTTAGTGGTAGTCTGTACGTACGTTTGTTTTGCTCGTTCTTTCGTTGCAGCACAGTGACATTTGAGAATTTTTTTTTCTCAAATGTCATTTTGCTGCAACGAAAGAACGAACAAAACGAAGACGAAAACAAACGTACGTACAGACTACCACTAACGAATTTCGGAATCGGAAATTCGGATTTGTCTGCATTCGTTATTATCTGTAATTCGGACATTCGGATACATCCGAATGTCCGAATTTCCAAAATTTTGTCCGAATTTCGTTTCGGAACGAAACGAATTGCACATGTCTAGAAATCACCAATTTAATACATTGGCAACAACCAGGCAATTGTGACAATAACTGAGCAACAAACAGGAAATCGTTATTAAACATTAAAGAGCACAAGAAAAGAGCCGTCATTTCTAACTGCAGGCAACAAACTGGAAATCATTACAATGCTTAAAGGAGAACTATGGGGTCAGGGCTTTTCCCCATAGTTCTCCTAAGGGTAACGGAAGGACACAAACTAGCGTCCTCCCTTCACCCTAAGCTCAGTATATGGGGAGCTACAGCTCACGGTATACTGAGACGCCGCAGCCGGGACGGATCCCGACATTACTGTCTGGATCCACCCAGCTGTGTGAATGGCAGCTGGCTCTGCCTATCTAGAGGCAGAGCCAGCTGTACCCGCCCCGTCCCCCGTCCGTTCCACCAGTCAGCGCTGGAGGATCGGAGCGGGTAAATTCCTGTGGGGAGCGGTTACTGCCAGTCACGGCTCTCTGCAGTGAGATGATCAAGAAGTGAGCAAGCGACGGTATGTGTCACTTCCCAATCTATTGAGTCGACGTGTGACAATTTTATTGTCACACGTCGGCTAGAACTATGAGGCTGAGTGATTTTCACTCACCGCATAGTTCTCCTTCAAGGTAATAGTGGCTACACTTACAACAAACTGGACATTGTGACAATACTTAAGCAGCAGTTATTACAATACACTGGCAACAAATGGGCAATCTTTACAACATACAGGCAACAAAGAAGCAACTGTTACAACATGTGTGCAAAAAACAGGCTTAACAATACAAAGGCAACAAATAGGCAATTGTTACAATGCATAGGCAACAAAGCATGGCAAGAAACAAACATAGTGACTATACATGGGCAGCAAATAGGCAGTCATTACAATACATGAGAGAGAAACAGGTAATTGTGACAATATATGGGTAAGACACATATAGGCCTGTGAATATGTGGGCAACAAATGAGCTTTTATTATGATACAATCCCCTCACTAGCTTCCAATCGCATAAAGGGTACAATTGAAAATACTAACAACCACTTAGAGAGCCATCCACAAGTCTGTCTCCAGCTATATCTCCAACCTCGTCTCTAAGTATCACAATAACCGTCCCCTCCGCTCCTCCCAAGACCTCTTGCTCTCTAGCTCCCTTGTTACCTCCTCCCATGCTCACCTCCAGGACTTCTGTAGAGTCTCTACTATTCTTTGGAACTCCTTACTCCAACCTGTCCTTCTATCTCCTCCTCTGTCTGCCTTTAGGTGATCCCATAAGACTCATCTCTTCAGGGAAGCCTATCCCACCTCAACCTAACCACTCAACCATCACGTTCTCAAACAATTCATCCCCACACAGCTACCTCCTCATGTATCACTGGCCCCTCCCTTTTAGATTGTAAGCCCTCAGAGGCAGGGCCCTCCTTACCATCTTGTCTTGAAATGTATTGTGATTGTAATGTCTTCCTTATATTGTAAAGCGCTGCGCAAACTGTTGGCGCTATATAAATCCTGTATAATAATATTACTAGGGGTGCGGAAATTAACGATTAATCCGTCGATTAATCGTTAATTTCTTTGATCGATCAAAATTATTTTGATCGATCAAAGTACTCACCTCTTCGCCGGCTTCCGTCGGAGATCCGGTGACGTCACGGACATAGACGTCACCGGACTCCTCCCCCCCCTCCCCCAGTGGCTCTGTCGGCTAACGAAGGGAAGGGGGGAGGAGTCGGGTGATGTAGTTGTCCGTGATGGGTAACGAAGGGAAGGAGG
>NW_017309072.1:47209-50292 GCF_000935625.1 Nanorana parkeri | reverse complement strand
CCCCCCCTCCCCAAATGGCTCTGACCGCTAACGAAGGGAAGGGGGGAGGAGTCGGGTGATGTAGTTGTCCGTGATGGGTAACGAAGGGAAGGAGGGAGGAGTCCGTTGACGTCTATGTCCGTGACGTCACCGGACTCCTCCCCCTTCCCTTCGTTACCTGCAGTGGCGGAACTACCAGGCAAATACTGGGACAGCACAGGGGCCTCAGCTGCGAGGACCCAGCAGCAGCCACCTGATACAGAGACCCGCCTCGAATCTCGATGTGATACCATGACTCGATTAATCGATTAAAAAAAATTTCGATTAATCGAACAGGAAATTTTTTTATCATTACCAGCCCTAAATATTACTCTTAGTAATCTTGTTGTTCTCATACCATACAGGGTAATGAGCTACTGGAGCTAATCTAAAAGGTGAACAATAATGGATAATCACTGGCCCCTCCATTTTATATTGCACGCTTTCAGGGGCAGGGCCCTCCTTACCATCTTGTCTTGAATTGTATTGTGATTTTAATGTCTTCCGCTAAAAGCGCTGTGCAAACTGTTTGTTACACATTGTTACAATATCTAACAACATGGTCCTGGTTAATTAGAGACCTTTTTTTGGTACAAGGACAGGATAAACGTACACAGTTGAAAGACAGTTTTGTAACCCTCAGGAGCATAAAGCCCATTGCATTGTTAAGAAAAAAAACAAAAAATGTTTTATTCCCCGGTTACTCCAATAAATATTGATAAAATGGCGATATCATGGAGATTTCTGCAAAGTAAAAATTCTAGATACTAACCAACACTATAGAGGAAAAGGACCTTGCTCACAAGCTGTTTCTAAAATGCCCCTTTTACAATACAGCATTGTACGATACACAGATAAGCCATTGAAAAAGAACACCAGAGCTGAGATTCATATATAATAGAGACTAGACATGTAAGCTGCGGAACAATTCGGTTTGAATATTTCGTTATTTCGGGATTCGGATCCAAAATTCAATTCGGTTCAGATTTTCAGATTGGGACAAAATCCGGATTTTCGTTAGTTTTAGACGAGTTTACGAATATTCTTTGCGAAAACCACAGAAAACCTATATACAGATATTAATACTAAAGCTGAATCTCCTAGACGCGAATGGCATTTGGGATCCGAATTTCCGAATACCATTCGGGAGCCCCAGAAAGCAATACGGGTCTGGGAGTCATATTGAAGCTGAGGCTTCCAGACCTGAATGGCATTCAGGAGCTCTCAAATGCTATTCAGAAATTCAGACTCCATTCGGGTCTTGGAGTTCTAGAATCAGTTTTAGTATTATGTATTGTAGAGGACGGCAAGGCTGGGTCCTGGATGGGAGATATATATCACCACTGTTTGGGTTGTGGTCCCTTTAAGGGCTGCCACAGGCTTAACCTTCCTGCCCCAGGAAGGAGTTTAAAGGTCTGCACCTCCCAGAGAGGAGTGTGGGAGTTGAGGAGCAAGTGATCAGCTGTAGCTGTGAGAGAGACTTGCTGTATTGCTGTGCTGTGCTGTCAGGACTTATATTTCTTGAAAGGGATTTTCTCAGGTTTGGGACTTTTTTTTCAACAAGTCGATAAGACACATTTATGTTTTGTTATCTGTGCCAAAGATTTGGACTGTTATTTTGAGTTTGCTGAAGATATATTGTGTATTTTGTGTTTACCATTTTTTGGCTGCCCTGCGAAAAATAAAAGCTTTTGTTTGATTCAAAACCCCTCTGTGCGAGTGCTCTGTGAGCTCCCCAACATCACAGTATATATGAGTAGTATTCTATAATATGAACAAATATTTGTAGCGGCAACATTGTGACCCATATATGCATAAATCTAAATCTCAGGCTCCCAGACCTGAATGGCATTCGGGAGCTCCATGAATACAAAATGAAAATTCGGATTTAGACCCAATCGAATGCATTGGGATTCTGAAGTTCGGATGTGTCCGAATGTCTGAATATGTACGAATTTTGATTTGGAACGAAGCGTATCGCACATGTCTAATAGAGACCATGATTGTGCAATATTATGTGGTGCCTGCAATATCACATTGAAGCACAATGCCCTAAGATGAAACATTTCCACTAATAAACCCTAGCGGTGTATTGGAAGCACCAAAACACACCAAAAAAGGTTGCATGTAGTTTTTTGTAGCACCACATAATGCGCCATACCTTGCGGTGACAAGAGTTGCAGCACCAATAATCATACCAACCATTACAATATTTTATATTATTACATAATTGTTAGTCCTCTTGCACAAAATTAGTCAATACACCTAACACAAGCTGTGTCAGTACTGCAAACCTTAGCTGTCTTCTTACCAGTTTTTAGCTGAGAAGACAATCTCGGATTTTCAGTCCCAGAAGACTGTGTTAGGCATACAGGTTTCATTTTCAGAGTGGCAAAATCTAGGGTAGTAAGGGCACCTGCCCTGCACAGAGAATAAAGGCAGGCCCGGATTCCACACAAGGCCACCGAGGCCAGGGCGCAGAGGGGCGGCAGCGGTGTGGAATCCCCCGACGCCCGGAACATACAGTTCTAGGCGCCGGGCGGTAAGTTGCCTTCTACATTTAGTCCTGCTTTGGGAAGACAGGACTAAATGTAGTTTGGGGAATCCGCTCGCTCATTAACAAGTGATTGCGGCGATGGCTCATAAATGTAAACATGTTCACGTTGGAAGTAAGGAGATTAAGGGGGGGATATGATTTTCATATACAAGATGTTCATTGGCAACAAACTCTTTAAGATTAACTCTGTTACAAAAACTAGAGGCCACCACCTAAAATTGGTGGAAAACAAATTCCAGCACAAGGGACGAAGGGGGTTCTTCACGGTAAGAGCGGTTAGGGTCTGGAACTCACTGCCATCGGCAGTGATTTCAGCCAGGAGTGTGGAATTGTTCAAGAAACTCTTGGACGATTTCCAGAGCGACCGGAACATACAGGGGTACAAGTACTCCTAAGAAAGAGATGATGTGCGGACCTATATGGGTTGGACTTGATGGACTTATGTCTTTAATCAACCCCAAATACTATGTAACTTGTAAAATGTGTGCAGCCTGTCCGTCCCCCCCCC
>NW_017309072.1:38249-46054 GCF_000935625.1 Nanorana parkeri | reverse complement strand
CCTCCCCCCCCGCACTTACCTCTCTCCTCTGGTTCCGTCCTCCCCCCCTGGCCGCCGAGTCTCTCCTCACTGGCCGCCGATGCAGCGAGCAGAATGAAAAGCAACAATCACTCAGTGAAAGTGAACCAGCTGCAACAATGTGTGGTAGTGAAAGAAATGTTGCTGTTATGTTGCGCTAGGTCCTGTGTAGCAATCTCACAAGGGATTAATGTTGTATCAACAACTAATCTCCTCCTTTAATTCCAAATGATCTATGACCAGGGGCGGACTGGAGCGGGGGGCAGGGTGGCAATTGCCCCCCGGGCCTCTCTGATGCCACCGCGAACGGCCCCTTGACACCCGGCCGCTGCCACCTGCACCCAGCCGCCTGACGCGGCTCTGTGAATGGTGCGGCCGCTGCTCGAGGAGGTTCTCGGGAGGCTCCAGCAGGGGGCCCTCTAACATGCCGCGTCTACCTGGTACAGCCAGCGTGGATCGCCTCGGTATGCATGTATAATGTATTGCTGGGATTTGTTGTACTCCTATATAGCTGGTGGTATTCTGCATTGCGTTGTATAGGGGACTACAAACCCCAGCAATAATACATTATACAGCGCAATGCGGAATTCCATCAGCTATAACGTACTATTGCTGGGACTTGTAGTCCTCTATAGCTGGTGGTATTCTGCATTGTGCTGTATAATGTATTATTGCTGGAATTTGTAGTCCCCTACACAGCGAAATGCAGAATACCACCAGCTATAGAGGAATACAAATCCCAGCAATAGTACATTATAGCTGGTGGAATTCCACATTGCGCTGTATAATGTATTGCTGGGATTTGTAGTCCTCTATAGCCGGTGCCATTCTGCATTCATTGCTGTATAATTTTACACTTTCCATTTCACTATATTACACACCACACTTTTTTTTTCTTATTTCCACCGCTCCAAGCTTGCTCCTGTGATGGACTACAATCTCAATACAAACTAGAGGTCCCATCACGGGAGCCTTTTGTTTTGGAGCAGAGAGCCCGCACTGACCACCTGGCGGTCCGCATTGGCCCCCTGAGCACCTAATTAGGGAAGCACCTCTGCTGCACACACACGCACCCGTGAAACTCTCTGGACCCCTGGTGACATCCCATACAGCCCACCTGAGACCCTTTAGACATCAGGCGGAGAACCCAGAGCAACAGAGTATTTAGCTTCATATTATTCAGCATTGCTGTGTAATGGTATTGCTGGGATTTGTAGTCCTCTATAGCTGATGCTGTTCTGCATTGCTGTATAATGTATTGCTGGGAATTGTAGTTCTCTATAGGTGTTGGTAGTCATTAGTGCTGGGATTTATAGTCCGCTATTGCTGATGGTATTCTGCATTGTTGTGTAATTTATTTCTTGGATTTGTAGTTCTCTATAGCCAATGCCATTCTGCAATGCTGTACAATGTATTTCTGAGTTAGTGGCAGAACTACCGGGGTGGCAGCAGTCATGCACGCGCACAGCCCTGACGTAACATCCCTCCACTACCAGTGTGCTTTACATTTCCTAAACCGATAAAATACATTCACACTACTGTTACATGGATGGCAAAAGTGGCAGACAGGGGCGGGGAGAAGGCGGGGGAAGAGGCAGAGCCTAGTTGCCGCACCATGGGCCTCTGGGTTGTACTTGCCCCCTGGGCTAAAAGTTGCCAGTCAGCCCCTGTCTATGACTCTATATAAATGGATTAAAAAAGCAAAAAACAAATGTGTCTTGATCCTTATTAAACACGTGTATAATATACCGTGTTTCCCCGAAAATAAGACACTGTCTTATATTTTTTTTGCCGCAAAAAAACACACTAGGTCTTATTTTCAGGGAATGTCTTTGTTTTTTTTTTTTAATGTGCAACAAAATGTACAACAATCCAAAGTTATGTTCAAAGTTATTAACCGGCGCTATAGAGGAAGTGTCGGCTAATGCGACTCTGCTCCCTCCGCCGCCGCAGCCTTGCTACAGCACCGGCCTCCTTTGCCATCAGGGACAGTGGTACCAGCGGTGCAGCAGAGGGGACATCAGACAGTGGACAGCGCGGTAAAATACGGTACCATTTACCGGTACACATTACAGTACCGTGCCATTACATTAAACAGTGCCTTCAGGGGGACAGCAGTTGGTGAAGTATGGTACTGGAGAGCTCCCTGTCACTGCGCTGGCCAGAGGGAGTCTCCTGTCATCCCCTTAATACAGTATGTCCCTGCAGGCTGATACCATATCTCCTGCTCTGCAAGTTCCCCCTCACATGCTACCACCCAACTAGGTCTTATTTTCGGGGTAGGTCTTATATTACAGGAATCTTGAAAAATAGTGCTAGGTCTTACTTTCGGGGTAGGTCTTATTTTCGGGGAAACAGGGTAGTACTAATTATGTTGTGCTCGGTTTTGTAAGCCAACTAACAAACTCTACAAATAAAAACTGAGTGTCAGCATCGTAGCGCTAGAGTGTTGCCAATTGTATTTGGGTGATAAAGTATAGTGCTGTATTAATTAATCTCGTGTAGCGGTCTGTGAAACCCTTATGTGCTATAAATGTTTGATTCCGCTCTGTAACTTGCATCTAGTGGTTTAACTACATACAAGCACTTGCATCCGTAACTCTTTGCTATGCTTAGTGAATGTGACTACAAAAATAAATGTGATCAAGAGTTACATCCAAATGCTCCTTTCAAACATGTGAATTCTCCAAACATATCATGAATACTTAAGATACAATCATAGACATTTCCTGGATATGGTAAAATATGTCTGGATATCTATATGTGTCGTTCCTTCCCACGTGTTGTTCCTGTCCTCTAACAAATCAGGTGTGGGGGGAGGAGAGACCCACGTGGTGAGGAAGAGTTTGATTGATTTTTTTCCCATAAATTCCGGTGAGAGACGAAAGCAGAACACCCTTTTGCAAAAGTCCATAGACGAAACGCGTCAAGGGAGTTACTGGCTTTGATCTCTTATCGCTGAGGATTTTTATCATTCAATGTGTTTTTAACTTCGCCATCCTGTAAGTGCATTTCGATATACTTTTTGGAATAAATATTTTAAATAATGCACAGGAGGCTTTGCTTTCTTTTTTCTCTTTTTTTCCTTTTTAAACTTTGATTGTTAGATTGTTAGTTGGCTTACAAAACCGAGCACAACATAACTAGTACTATATTATACACGTGTTTAATAAGGATCACGACACATTTGTGTTTTGCTTTTTTAATCCATTTATATAGAGTCATAGATCATTTGGAATTAAAGGTGGAGATTAGTTGTTGATACAACATTAATCCCATGTGAGATTGCTACACGGGACCTAGCGCAACATAACAGCAACATTTGATGCAGTGAGCAGAGCGGCAGGGTTAAAGGAGAACTATGAGGTGAGTGATTTCCGCTCACCTCATAGTTCTAGCCGACCTGTGACAATGAGACTGTCACAGGTCGGTTCAGTAGATCGGGAGGTGAGCGAACACATACCGGCGTTCGCTCACCTCTCGATCCTGTCACGGCTCTCTGCCGTGACAGGGGAGGGGCTGGATTCCCCCCTCCCCGCTCTGATCCGCCAGCGCTGACTGGCGGAACGGACGGGGGAGGGGGCGGGTACAGCTGGCTATGCCTCTAGATAGGCAGAGCCAGCTGTCACTCACGCAGCTGAGTGGATCCCGACGTCCATGTCGGGATCAGCTCCGGCTGCAGCGTCTCAGTATACAGCTCGCGGTATACTGAGCTTAGGGTAATAGGAGGACGCTAGTTTGTGTCCTCCCGTTACCCTAAGGAGAACTATGGGGAAGAACACTGACCCCATAGTTCTCCTTTAAAAGTAACCCTGCCGCTCCGTGTACACAGTGAGAGGGGAGAGCTGTGCTGTGCTGTGCCGTGCTGTGCTGCGCTCTTCATCTCTCACCTGTAACAGGATTCACAGCACAGTGCTGCGCTAGAACTCCTGTATTGGAGGTGACATGGTCAATAAAGAGAACCTGTCACCTCAAAAGGCTATCACACAGGGAATTGTTAGCTAGCTCCTGTGTGATAGCAATAAAGTTCAGTGAGAAAAAAAATTATAAAAATAAAAAATGGGGGGGTGGTTTGGCGGGGAGGGGGGTGCATTGCGGAACCTGGCCTTGGGGCGGCAGGGAGAGTAAATCCGGCCCTGAATATAGGAGTGAATGTAATAAATTATTTTTCAGTGTGTCACCAAGGGCAGATTTACTCACCGTCACATTCAGTTGTATTTTTATATCCTATTGTTATATGATAAGATCTGTATCCATCCATACACGGACATTTTGAAGGGTCGTCGCAGTCGTCATTTACTGGGCACTTCCTATTATCAGGACACAATGTTCCATCTACAGGAAGACAGAAAGATACACAGAGATCACCTAGAATACCTATGACATCATGTTTTATTTGTGTCATGGATGCGGTCCTTAGGCCTTGTGTCCGGCGCCATACATACAATCAGATTGTCAGCACTATAAATTAGAAATTATCTTCATGGGGCAACTGAATACACTGTAACAGAGCTGAAAAGAAAATCATCTTGTGCCAGTAATGCTATGAGACCATGAGCGGGATTCACCACCAATGAATCAGCAGACCGATAAGCTGCGGAGACATCCTACATTGACTTCTCTTGTGTTTTAGGATGTCATATGTACTAGTATGCAGGGAAAAAGACTCCCGCTTTAAAAAAAAAAGAAGAAAAGT
The DNA here is from genome assembly GCF_000935625.1 of Nanorana parkeri. Taxonomy (NCBI): domain Eukaryota; kingdom Metazoa; phylum Chordata; class Amphibia; order Anura; family Dicroglossidae; genus Nanorana; species Nanorana parkeri. The sequence goes on along the minus strand of NW_017309072.1, from coordinate 41,340 downwards.
CAAACCTTTTTTGGTCTGACTTTTTTTTGGGGGTCATTTACTAATATACTCCTGTGGCCCATAGTCGGTTGAACAGTGCACCACAGTGAAGAAGGATCCAACCCAGCTCCCTATCTGACAGCTGGCTCCACCTCTCTTTGCACAGCGGACAGCCAGCGCCAGCCACGTACGCCCTCTCCCAGGTCTGTAGCTCTATCTAGTGCTGGAGGAACAGAGAGGAGAAGGGGCAATCCCTGCGGGGGGCGCAGATTGACAGACATGTCTCTCCTCTGAGAGAAGAGACCAAGAGCCGACAGATCAGTGGTCATGTGATTGCTCGGGTCTCAGTGTTAGAGCCGGTGTGTGAGAGCTGCAGTGTCCCATGCCGGCTCTAAGCAGGGTGGAGAGAATGTATTACTCTCCCCATATCAGGTTTTATATGCTGTCTGTGTGGCCCTTGAGGAGATTTTTTTCATGAGACTGTAAATATTGCCTTTGTCCCCACAGAGAAAATTTCCATCATGGGTACACAAGCAGCCATAAAAAATCCCCAAAATTTCTAAAATTTTAGATATGCCTTAAAAAGACAGTGTCATCTTTTACATTCAGGGCAAAGTGATCATGTCTTTGCAAAGGGGCCCCTGACCCACTGATAATCTCTTTGCCAGCGCTCTCCTGCCACCCATTCCTTTGTTCCAGCCAGCACTTAACAGCCTGGTGTCAGCCTGTTGCCAGACATTAAGGTGAGCACTGACATCACAGTGCAGTGCATTGCGGCTCCCTTCATTTTAAATTGCACCCCAACATACTGGCCAATGGACAGCACACTTCCGCACCCCACAAGTACATGGCATTAGGCTTTCTTGCATTAAAGTAAGCCGCCAGCCCATTCAAAATGAACAGACACAGAGACAATAACATAGAGCAACCTAACCTAGGATAATACATTTCAGTAACACATAGGGGTGAGATGTTCGCAGAGCCATTCGTTCTTCAAAAATCTGACCTTGACATTTGTACCGCATTATGGCCATTAGATGGAGCTGAGGAGCATAGAGAATAAGAATGTATTTCCTATGCTCCACACAGATCTGCAAATAATCAGGAGAACTAATTCTAAATTATCACTATTAAGACCTGACACTGCTACTGATTAGTCATAGTGGAACCATTCTAATGTCCTATGGATTGAATGAGGTTTACCCGCCCTCAGGAGCTCCTCTCACCCCAAATGTACTTTGGCCCCCACCCCGGGAAATCTGTCCGTTTGCTTATCTGGGCCTGGAATTAGGAAAATATCAGATTTTAGTTATTCTAGGTCACTGAAGATCTGGCCACTGGAATTTCTGGTGTTTCCAGGGAAATTTCTTCTTTTACTTATGTATTAAAAAAGTTTTGCCCGTGTCACTTACTTTGTAGCTCTTTAGGACATGAAAAGCTCACATGTGCTGCCCATGTAGATGACACTGTAATAGAAAAGGTGACCATGTTCATCATATTCTAAAAGACACTTAAAAACAATAAGTATACACGGTGTCTGTGTTATAGCAAACCTACCACAATGTGTAACAGCAAATAGTAACTAATGTGGCATGTTACTACACGGAGCATGGGACATCACAGAGTTAAAGTGACACTGAACTCAGGAGATAAATCTTAAAAAAACATTCAAGTCCCTTAACTCTGGACAACAATGTATCTTATTTGTGTGTCACTCGGCTGGAGATCCTCCAATCATCTCTGAATTGGTGCTGACACTGTTCTTCCTTCTGGAGGGTGGCTACTTGTGTTCCCCATGATCCCTGTGTGTGCTATTAAGTAATCACCGCTCCAAGCTCACTCCCTGGATGGACTACAATCTCAATGCAAATTAGTAAACTAAACATGTGTAGTGCCCTCTGCTTTGTTGCTACTAAATTTAGAGTTTAGGCCTGGATGCTAACTATTGTGAGTTACATAGTATTTGAGGTTGAATAAAGACACAGGTCCATCAAGTCCAACCTTTGTGTGTCCGTGTGTGATTGTGCATTTGTATATGTGCACACGAGTCCCTTTTCCCTCCTTGTTTTTAAAGTGTACCTGTACCCCTGTATGTTGCGGCCTCTGCAGGGGTTCTGCAGGTTTCCCTGAGTCTGGTGGATTGATTGATTCTACCTGTTGCTGTGTTGGGGCCTCAGCATACAGTGTGGGAGGGTTAATACTCAGGTTATGAATATGCACCTGACTCTGACCAATCCCTGAGCTGGCTCACTCAGCGGTATGGCAGGAGGAAGGTGATACATATTTGGGAACACCTTCCAGAACTCTCTCTTCCCTGGGGCTTCTCCCTGGGTTAAGGTCTGTGGGCTGCAAGAAGTCTGGCCTGGGATTCAGCATGTGGCAGGCCTAGAGGCCCAGAGGCCTAAGATGCTACTGAGAGGAAACCTGATGGAAGCTAGGCTGGAGGAAGAATCTGCTTACTGAGGAGTGTCACAAAAGAGTAGGTGAGAGCTGCCCTGTAAGATATTCCTCACCCTAGACTCAGGTACAATACAGGGGAGAAGAAGCCAGTTGGTGCCCTTTAAGTGAGTGTTCTCCTTCAGCCATGGACTGTTCCCGGCTGCTCTCTGGTGCTACAATCTATTTTTTGTCACTCTCATAGGATCTGTTGCTACCTGTTACTACTATTAGTGAAAACGCTGTCCTCCATTTTTGTGCTGTGTGTATCCTGCAACCCTTATATTTCAATATATCCACAATATGGAAACAAATATAATATACTCCTAACTATAGCAAAGTAGCAGCCGTGCCAACACAAAGTGCTAATAATGATATAAATCAATTGCACCACGCTCACAGTAACCAACAAATAAGATGGAATTACCGTATTTTGCGCTCTATAAGGCGCTCCTGTCTATAGGACGCAGGCATTCTGTGACAGGGATTCTGTGACAGAAGCTGCAGTTCAGTGACCGCTGGGACAGGTGGCGCTGTGATTACATTCCAGTAATCACACAGAGCAGACGAAGAACAACGTTCTTCATCTGCTCAAGGGTCTCTATGGTGAGCTCCTATCCCGTGGTCACGGTCCCCCAGAGGAGCGGGGGACCCCGAAAACCACTGTGTGTGGGGG
>NW_017309072.1:36501-37741 GCF_000935625.1 Nanorana parkeri | reverse complement strand
GGACACAATTACTGAGCAATAAATACTAAAAAGACCCTACAACTCGAGCTTGTTCTATCCTAAATGTGTCGATGTTGCTGGAGCTCAGGAAAGGGGCCGGTGGCTGCAAAACAGGTTGGAGAACCTAAATCATCCCAGCAGCCCCTTCAAGTGAAGTCCATCTTGTGAGTGAGCTTGTAGCGGTGACTACTCTACAACACACACAGGGACCATGGGGAACAGATGTAGCCCCCCTCCAGAAGGAAGAACAGTGTCAGCACCAATTCAGAGATGATTGGAGGATCTACAGCCAAGTGATACACAAATAAGATACATTGTTGTTCAGAGTTCAGGGACTGGAATGTGTTTTTACGATTTAACTCCGGAGTTTTGGGTCATTTTAAAAATTGCACTTATGGTAAGACTTCCTGTTTCATTAGAGGTACAGTACTGTGCTGTGCTAAAGTTTTGGGTAGGTGTAAAAAATGATATAAAGTGAGAATGTTTCAGATATAAAAGTGTTCATAGTTTATTTTTCTCAGTGAACAAAATGGAAAGTAAATGAACAGAAGAGAAATCCAAATCAAATCAATATTTGATTTGATTTATTCAAAAAAGGTTCAAGATGCCAACCTGGGAACTACAGACCAGTCAGTCTAACATCAATAGTATACAAACTTTGAGGGAATGATAAAGAACTATTTAGTGGATTTTGTTCATGTCAAAAGGTATAATAAGTGATAATCAGCATGGATTTAGGAAGGATCATTCTTGCCAGATCAACCTATTAACATTCTACGAGGGGGTGAGTAGAGATCTGGATGGAGGGAGGCCGGTGGATGTGGTATATCTGGATTTTGCAAAAGCAATTGACACAGTACCACATAGACGCTTAATACACAAGCTGAGAGCTATGGGCATAGATGACATGGTGTGTACATGGATAGAGAACTGGTTGCAGGAACGTGTCCAGAAAGTATTCATAAATGGCTCTTTTTAACAATGGGCTACAGTAATGAGTGGCGTGCCTCAGGGTTCTGTGCTGGGCCCCATACTGTTTAACCTCCTTGGCGGTATTTCCGAGTGTAGCTCGGGGTTACTTCTCCATACCCTGAGCTACACTCGGGAATACCGCATAGTATTTACTTAAGTCCCTCGAGCCGCGCTGTGTTCTCCGACAGGCGCTGGCATCTGTCTGCCGGGTTCCGTCCCCAGGGGGGGGAATAACGAAAAAAAATCCGAAAAAAAAAAAAAAAAAAAA
>NW_017309072.1:19147-35373 GCF_000935625.1 Nanorana parkeri | reverse complement strand
TGCCGGGTGCCCTCCCCGGGGGGGGGAAAAAAAAAAAAAAAAACGAAAAAAAAAAAAAAAAAAAAAATATCGACCCAAAAAAGAAATGAAAAAGAGAAGAGTCATACCACCAGGGTGGTTAACCTGTTTATTAATAATATTGGGGAGGGGTTAATAGCCATGTTTCTATGTTTTTAGATTATACTAGATTTGGGAGGGTAATAGACACGGACTTAGACATTATTACATTACGGGAGGACCTGGACAAAATAGGGGAGGGGCATTAATGTGGCAGATGAGGTTTAATGTCGAAAAATGTGAAGTAATGCATTTTGGTATTAAAAACAGGCAAGCGGAATACACAATAATAGGAACTCCACTAGGGAAGTCAGAGATGGAAAAAGATTTGGGGGTCATTGTTGACCACAGATTGAATAATAGCTTGCAATGACAGGCTTCGGTAAACAAAGCGAGCAGAGTTGTGTCTTGTATTATAAAGACAATGTACTGTAGGGACAAAGCTATAATTTTGCCACTTTATAGATCGCTGGTTCGGCCTCATCTGGAGTACACGGTCCAGTTTTGGTCACCAATCCACAGAAAGGATGTCCTGGAGAGAGTCCAGAGAAGAGCAACTAAACTAATTAAGGGGCTGGATGACCAAAGCTATGAGACAAAGCTACTAAATTTAAACTTCACGCTGGAAGTGAGGAGATTAAGGGGGGACATGATTCTGATGTACAAAATTTTTGGCGGTGAGGGCAACATCAGCAATAGACTTTTTACTCAAAACTCCCTAACAAGGACTACGGTAGAGGCCACCACCTAAAACTGGTGGAGAAAGATTTAAACACAAGGGGCGTAGGGAATTCTTTTCAGTCAGAGTGGTTAGATTTCCGAACTCTCTGCCACAAGCAGTGGTATCAGCAGAGAGTATTGAATCATTCAAAAATCATTCAGATACCTTCCTCAGAGACTGTAACATACAGGAGTACAGGAACACTTAAAGTGACATTAAACCCTCAGATTTTGTAACATAAAACAATACTGTAATGTGCGCCTTACTGTAATCCATGGTAGTTTCCCTTCTCTTTGCTGCTCTTCCTTTTAAATCTGTATCTCTTCTCATGCTCTGCAGAACTTCTGTTTTGCAGCAGACTGCCTTGTCTCAGGAATGGATACACGGTGTCTGTGTATACGTTTCTATAGGCTTGTAACCTGAGCCAGCAATACAGGAAGAGGCCCTGAGCTAAAAAGGGAAGTTCTGCAGAGCATGAGAAGACATGAGGATTTAAAAGGAAGAGCAGCAAAGAGAAGGGAAACAACCATGGATCACAGTAAGGCGCACATTACAGTATTGTTTTATGTTAAAAAATCTGAGGGTTTAATGTCACTTTAAAACCTTAGACCCCAAGGGACTCATATACACACAAGAAAGCGCTAAACACACACAGACACATAAAGGTTGAACTTGATGGACCTGGGTCTTTATCCAACCTCAAATAATATGTAACTATAACATTGAGACGGTGTATTTATTTTTATGATACAAATGAACAAAAATGCAGATTTGTCGTATTAAAAAAATAAGTATGCCCCGTTATCTACCACCACGTCAAATCCATGAATCTTGCAATTTGGTGTCCTAGGTAAGGTCCCAATTATTGGAAACGCCTTAGGCGGTATGCAGGTTGAACCTGTCTTATTAAATCTCAGACTTCTAGGTCTGGGGTTCTCCTTTGTATTGATGTGTGTGTGTGTGGCCTTATCATACCAAGATCAACAGAGCTCTCTAAGGTCCTCAGAAATAAAGTTGTGGATGCCTATGAGCCTGGCAAGGGATTTAAAAAGATCCCCAAATCATTCAAATGTAAGGAAAATAATTTACAAGCAGCGTAAATTTCAAATATCTGCAAATTTGTCCAGATCTGGCCGGCCCAAAACGTCAACCCAAGAGCTGACTGATGGTAACAGAAGTCTCCAGGAACACAACATGGCTAGAGAGATGTATAATTTTTACTCCACACACAGCCCTGGTGACACGCTGCACACAGCCCTGGTGACGCCCCACACAGCCCTGGTGACAAGCCACACACATCTCTGATGACAAGCCACACACAGCCCTGATGACAAGCCACACACAGCCCTGGTCACAAGCTGCACATAGCCCATGTGAGAGGCAATACAGAGCCGACACCCCACACACACACACAGCCCTGGTGACATGCTTCACACATCACTGGTGACACGCCGCGTATAGCCTAGGTGAAAGGCCACACACAGCCCTGGCGACACACCGCACATATCCCATGTGACACATGGCCCACAGCCCTGGTGACACACCGCACACAGCCCTAGTGAGACCACACAGCCATGGTGAGGCTGCATACCGCCATGGTAAGATCGCACATGGCCATTGTGAGACATCACACATAACCATGGTGAGTCTGCACGCATCCTCCTGAGACTGCACACGGCCCTCGTGGGACCTTTCACAGCCCCTTGAGACGCTGTACAGCCCTGGTGAACAACACAGAGTATGTAGCTTCATATTATTCTGCATTGTTGTATAATGTATTGCTGGGATTTCACCACCACACACAGCCCTGGGGAGATCCCGCGCAGTCTCCTCTATCCCTGCTTGTATCCTGCATTGTTGTATAATGTATTGCTGGGATTTGGCGTGTGTATATATATATATATATATATATATATATATATATACACATACATACATACATATACATACACACATATTCACGTATACAGCATATAGGCAGGGAAAGAGCAAAGCTGGTCTTAAAAAGCTCCACATTAGAGACCTGAAAGTGTTGAGAGGCATGCACAGCTATCACTCTATACACATTGATGGTAGAATTTTTGCCATACACTGGCCATACACAGATTGAATTTTGCTGAATTTTCCTGCTGAATTTGGCTGAAATCTGTGGCTCCGCCCAGCTTGACAAAAGTTGATTTCTCAATGCCAGGTGTAAAATTGTTGCCCTAAGAGCACTGGCTCTCAGAATTCAATAGCCAGCAGGAGAGATTCCGCCATCTACGCTCTTTAGCATGGATGGGGGAACTGAACAAGGACGATCTTACAGAGCATGGACAGCTTTAGCATACAATAAGTGTAGACTGTATTTGAGGAGACAAAGCTTACCTGGGCTACGGGTAGTTGGAGTCACTGTTAAAGCAAGAAAACAAAATAGTTATGAGACGGTTTGCTGTGACTTGATATTACAGGGTACGTTTTGATGTAATTTTTCTATTATTTGGTTCACTTACACACAGGGGCGTATGACAGCAGGCAGTGGGCAGGTGCAATAGCCAGCCTGTTATTGGCAATTGCAATTTGAAATATCCAATAGCAGGCTGGCTATTGCTTCCAGCAATAAAGTAAAAAAAAATAAAAAAAATAAACGAAAATGAAAAATACAAAAAAATGAAAAGTTTAAAAAATAAAGTTAAAAAAACGAAAATGAAAAAAATGAAAAAGTTTTAAAGTTAAATAAATAAAAAGTAGAAAAAAAAAGTTAAAAAAAATAAAAACACAGCCTCCTGAGACCCCCACACAGCCATCAATTCGCCATTAAGGTTGTAAGTGGGGGCTTCATGTTTAAGTTTTGCCTAAGAGCCGCCTCTGGGTAAGTGGATCACACTGCTGTTAAAGGGACCCTGCAGAGCCAAGCATAGATTCTGCACAGCGCACCTGAGAGTCTCAGATGAGCTCTGCAGGATCTGTGATGGGGTCTATGGTGGGCTCTGCAGGGTCTCAGGGGGGCTATGCAGGATCTATGCTGGGCTCTGCAGGGTCTATGGTGGGCTCTGCAAGATCTCAGGGGGTGCTTTTCAGGATCTGTGGTGGGCTCTGCAGGATCTATGATGGGCTCTCCAGGGTCTATGGTGGGCTCTGCGGGGTCTATGGTGGGCTCCGCGGGGTCTATGGTGGGCTCCGTGGGGTCTATGGTGGGCTTTGCAGGATCTGTGGTGGGCTATGCAGGGTCTATAGTGGGCTCTGTGGGGTCTATAGTGGGCTCCACAGGGTTTTAGGGGGGCTGTGGGGGCCCCTAAAACCCTGCAGAGCCCACCACAAATCCTACACAGCCCCTAGAGACCTGCAGTGCCCACCAGAGATCCTTCACAGCCCACCTGAGACCCCACAGAGCCCACCACAGATCATGCACAGCCCCCCTGAGACCCTGCGGAGCCCACCATAGACCCTGCGGAGCCCACCATAGACCCTGCAGAGCCCACCATAGACCCTGCAGAGCCCACCATAGACCCTGCAGAGCCCACCATAGACCCTGCAGAGCCCACCATAGACCCTGCAGAGCCCACCATAGACCCTGCAGAGCCCACCATAGACCCTGCAGAGCCCACCATAGACCCTGCAGAGCCCACCATAGACCCTGCAGAGCCCACCATAGACCCTGCAGAGCCCACCATAGACCCTGCAGAGCCCACCATAGACCCTGCAGAGCCCACCATAGACCCTGCAGAGCCCACCTGAGACCCCAGCTTTCCTGCTATGCCAATAGCGGAACATGTTAAAAGCTGAATACAATGTGTGCACTGTATCCAGCGACTGACAGGTTACTCAAAAAGTCAAAAACAGGAAGGGGTGGGGCAAATTTAGTGTGTGTGGGGGCGGGGGCCAGGGGGTGTCTGAGTTTCGTCTTGCTTAGGGCAGCCCCAAACCAGAATACACCACTGCTTACACACAGTAATTTTTTTTTGTGTCTTTCAAGCCCAGCATTGCACTGAGACAGAAGCTTGCACATCCCAAAGATCCAACACCCCAAACACACTCACAGTAACTTGGTATGTGTAGTGCAGTAGAGTGAGAAATGAAAAGACCTGTATCACTGGGGAGACAAAACATTCCCTTAACAAATGGATGGACCAGTGTAGAGGGCTCAACTCTACAGGTCAGGACTTAGAAGTCTTCCTACACTTAAGGAAAGGGATATTCTTTGGAGGACAGCGAGGTGCACATTTTTCAGAGAGGACAACTGGCTTGAAAGGGGCATGAAAGAGGACATCTTCTTCAAACTGGAACAACCATTTCTAAACATCAGTAGGAGGCTTCAACACCATCAGGGTTATTCACAAAATGTTCAATTATCCTGTCTTCTCCAAACTCTTCACCCTTTTGTGAATAAACCTGTATCTGTCACCCACATATAAGGACATTTGAAGATCTCTACCTTGAAAATTTGACAATATATCTTACTTTCAGCCATGCAACTCAAACACTTAGCACCAGACTTCATAGCACCATGGGGTTGGGTTATGTAATTACAACAGGGTGGTCTCACAAACTCTCACACCTTGAATCATCTACTTGAACAGTCAACAGCTGTCTTGACACATTCCACGGTGATAAGATTAAGGTGAGTCAGGACTGATAAGCTGCAATATGTACAATTTAAGTTCAGTGCAACATTTTAAGGTCCCACAGGGCCTCTTCACCAGGTATCCCATTTGGGATCCTAGATGCCACATTGACCGATAAGGCATCCCATATTGACACATAAGGGCATCCACATTGGACAATAAGGGGACCCACGTTGGCCAATAGAAGCATCCGCATTGACAGGGAGATGACAAATGGTGGAGTGTTGACCTAAAGTCAGGGAAGTGCAGGAAATGTCTATGGGCACTTGTGGAAACACAAACTGTTGGGCATGCATGCCCAGTCCTTTGTTCAGTGTAGTAAACCATTTAGATTAGAAAGTACTTACTGTTTAGCCTCCTACTACCTGTTCAAGAGGAAAGAATAAGTTCATTAGACAGCAGGAAAAATATCTTTAGGTTACTCCGTCACATTCTATTCCACACTTATTCCAGGTCAGAGACTCAAAACATATTGAAGGCAACGGTCAGCATAATAGCCAGGCCGCTAGCAGCTTCAGAGGAAGGTCAACCGTGTCAGACTGCATTTCCCTTATGACAGGTTTACTTTAAAGTGAAAGCACTTATTAAAAAAAGGTGATTTAATTATGAATTCATTAACAATATAATGCCATTCATTACAGAGATTTTCCAGCTTGGTTTTCAGCTCAATGAATACATGATAAGGAGATGCAATCTGTCTAATCCGCCTCTTATAGGGGTGTTTGGTCTTACAATGACTGGAATCTCCTTCTACATTTGGATGGATGCTTGTTATGAATGTAGCACCATCATAGCATTAATTATGTAAATTATATGAAACTTTTCCCTGGGCAGCTCTTCTGTATGTTAGGACTGGTCACTAACACTAGTTGGACTGATGTGTATTCTTCCAGAGTATTAACATTAGACTGTATTGAGAGTTCCTGGCTTATCAGGTTCTACTAAGTCCTGTTATGATGGGCGTTGATGGGACCTCTGTAGAGCATGGCTTAGCAGATCATTTAAAGAAGAAATTTGGGCATATGTGCTACCCCCTCACAACTAGGTTTAAGTGCTCATTTTGTCTAGGGAGCTAAAATAACAAAGATATAGTCACTTGAACCTCGATTTTGCATGGCTGCTAGACTAAACGACATAGCCTCACTCCCCCTACACTCCAGCAATGTAATGTGTCAGTGTTCTCGTGTCTAATACAATGTATTTGACGTGATGACTCACAACACTGACCTTAGAGCGCCGTTGTGGAAGTAGGAGAAGAGGCTGCAGGTGGGATCAATGTTCAGGTGAGTATATCATTGTTATATCTTTGCTATATTAGCTCCCTAGACAAAATGAGCACTTAACCCTTTCAGTGCGAGGGTCGCCCCACTGCAAGGGTTAATACCCAAAGTTCTTCTTTAAGTTTATCTGTTTAGCCATGATCTGCAGAGCCTATCGACGCCCATCATAACAGGACTTAAGGTGGCCATACACTCTACAACCATCGCAAGACTTTAGTCTTGCGATGGTTGTAAAGGGATTAAAAAAACGTACGATCTGCCTATCTTGGACAGGCAGATCGCACTCTCGATCATCGCAAGCCCGCCCTCCTGAGGGGCGGGCTTCCGATGACCGCAATGCTGAACGGGCAGTGTGCGCGTGCGCACACCGGCCCGTTCAGCATTTATCTTCCGAGCACCGTTCTAACCAGCCGAGAATCGTACGATTCCCGGCTGGTTTTCGAACATGCTGGTTCGACAGAAGACGTGCGACCGTACAGTAGAAACGGTCGCACGTCTCCGTTCACACTGCTCGATTATCGTACGAAAACCCGATCGCATACGATAATCGTGCAGTGTATGGGCACCTATAGTAGAACCTGATAAGCCACTGTAATACCTCTTATGTGGGGGGGGGGGGGGGGGGGCGGAGCGGCATGATGTCAGTGGACAGTGGGCGGAGCCACCCTCAGGGTCTGAGATGCCAGAGAGGTACGTATCCTGCATCTATTACAGCCAGGAACTTTCAATTCAGCGTATCATCAATTCTCTGGAAGAATACGCATCTATCCGACTGGGGTTTATGACCAGTCCTAAAATAGAGAAGGGCTGCCCAGAGAAAAGTTTCATATAATTTCCATAATTATTGCTAAGAAGGTGTTGCATTAATAACGAGCATCCATCCAAATGTAGAAGGGGATTCCAGTCATTTTAAGACCAAACGAGGAGCAGGAGGCGGATTAGACAAATTCCATCTCCTAAGGAGAAATGGCATCAAGTACTTATCACGTACATGTTTCACCCACAGGGCCTAATCATTCCTATGGATAAGACCTGTGGATGACACATATAAGCACAGAGTTTTTTGTTCTGGTTAGCTTTGGAAGGTGTATGCTGTTCCATGGATTAAAATAACATTTTAATTTATTTGGAGGAAGCAGTGATCGCGGCTCTTCTTGGACGAAAATTCATACAGGTGTGAGCGAGCCTTTTGCCAGCATCTGGAGGTCCCCCTTGATATGGGTCTGACTGCAGAATTTGAGCGATGAGTGTTGTGACTTTAAGAGTGCTGCAATCAGACAACGTATGAGGTCTGAAGGCATCCCCTTACCTAGAGAACGATCCATGAAAAAAGGTCTGTGTGGAGACAGACATAATCTGCACATGTATTATTATGGGTCGTTGAACAGCCAAGGTTTAAAATAGATACACAGATTTAAAGGAGATGTATTGGGAGAGTAAAATGTACTCTTCCCAATAGTTTAAACCCGGGATATGATACTGCAACTGTCACACACTGGCTCTATAGCTCGAGAACTGAGCAATCACAAACCGCTGATTGCTTAGCTCACGGTTTTCTCCCTGCACAGAGCAGTAACTGTCAGTCATGGCTCCCCACAGGGATCCCCTCTCTCTGTTCCTTCAGCGCTCATTGGATCCTTAGATGGCATTTCTTAGATCAGGGATAGCCAAACTCCGGCCCTCCAGCTGTGGTGGAACTACAAATCCCATGAGGCATTGCAACATTCTCACAGCCACAGACATGACTCCCAGAGAGAGATGCATCATGGGATTTGTAGTTGCACCACAGCTGGAGGGCCGGAGTCTGGCTACCCCTGTCTTAGATGGTTACAATTCCGCTTTATACAGAGAGCTCCCTCTAGTGGCTACTCTACAAATATCTATAGTTAATAATGTAACAAAAACACGGACAAAGAAGAATGTAGAAAGTCACATTTCAAAAAGGGTGAACGTTACCATAACTACGAATAAGAAACGAATAAGAAACGAATAAGAACAGAAAACGAAACGTTCGTACTCACGCTACCAAATTTCGTCCGAATCCGAATTCCGAATTGACTTTCACACCCGAATCCTGAAAAACGAAATAACACAAATCCGAATTTAAAACGAAACGAAACTAAACGAATTTTTTGGCAGTGCACATGTCTAATATGCACACACTGATAACACACTATGCTTTACCTTTATATAAAACCTGAGCAAAAAGAAACACAGAACTCATTGTTGACCTTCTGCTCAAAATGTAAGATGCCTGGCTATCTCTGGCTTCTAACACACAAACAGAGACAATCATTTAGATTCAGAAAGTCAGAGTGAAGTCCAAGCTCATTCTACTTGTTCCAGGCCAGTGACTGATAAAGTGCTAAAGCCACTGGCTCGGTGCAAGTATACATTTCTAAAAACAGAAATCTTTTTGATCCCTATGAGTATACTGTACATCACAAGTGGAGAGCTGTTTCCATTTTATTGTCCAGTAGAGCTCTGTATAGCCTTGATTATGAAAATTTTTGCATGTGTTGTCTATAAAAGTCACTTACGATTAATAGTTTCTGAAATAAAAAGAAAGAAAGACTAGGTTAGTAATGGAATGGAATACTTAGTAAAAATTAGATCAGTTCTTTGTTCAGTTTACACATTTCCACTAAAAGTAAGTCCGTATTCAGATCATTTATTTTGAATGGCACCCCGACGCACTAATACGGTAGCAACTCTGCCCCCGGCTAAATCTCAAACCTCGTCTCAAAGTATCACCCTAACCGTCCCCTCCGCTCTTCAAATGACCACCTGCTTTCCAGCTCCCTCATCAACTCCTCCCATGCTCGCTTCCAGGACTTCACTAGAGCCTCTCCCATCCTCTGGAACGCTCTACCCCAACCTGTCCGTCTATCTCCCACTCTGACTGCCTTTAGGTGATCCCTTAAGACTCATCTCTTCAGGGAAGCTTATTGGTTGAGGTGGGCTCAACCTAACCACTGAACTATCATCTTCTGAAACAATTCATCCTCACACAGCTCCCTCCTCATGTATCACTGGCCCCTCTCTTTTAGATTGTAAGCCCTCAGGGGCAGGGCCCTCCTCACCATCTTGTCTTGAACTGTATTGTGTTTGTAATGTCTTCCCTATATTGCAAAGCGCAGCACAAACTGTTGGCGCTATATAAATCCTGTATAATAATAATAAAATAATAAGCAGGGAGCCCACCACACTGCAGTGTACCACAACATACACTCCTTGCATTGTGGTGTGCTGGCTTGAAAATAAAATGGGTCATATCCATTTTGTGGCTGTGTTGCGGTGAGTTGGTAGCCCATTCGGAATTAATTTGAAACCTTGATGAGTCAAGCTTCAACACTAAGCAGGAGTGGTGGAACTTCGCCTATAAGAAGAGCTCAAACATTTGGTCAGTTTGTACCCTCCCCATGACAGAGTCTCTTTAACCTATTTTGATACTAATGAGTATTATCTGTTCACCATTCCGTTTTAGTGCCTTGAGAAAGATGGACTGAGCTCCATCGAAACATTGACAATGAATTGCTGACGCTTTGACTTCCCTCCGCTGCAAGACCCGTGAGTGCCTCTATATCTACTTTGGATTTGAATAGTCTACATCTAGTAGCCCTTCGATGGGTTAATGGCTGGGTACTGATAATTGGCACTTCCTCTTTGGTTTGGTTCACAGAACAGAATGTTGAATGTCTCAGTTCCAGAGAAATGATCTGTTTCATATTACCGTTCCCTCAGGGGGCCATATTCTGCTCCATGCTTTGGTAGTATATGTTGTAGCATATTTTGTAGTAGAACAGCTCAAGGTCTTTACCACACCGGTCTAGCGTCTGATCTGTAATTAAGAATCCCTCAGAATTAAAGTCCTCCAGCAACCTCCTTCTGGTGCTGCTGCTGTTGTTCCTACTAGTCAAAGTAGGAGCTTTGACTAGTCACCATCTTGGAGCACATGGGGGCAGAAGATTTAGAATTGGGTGCAGACTTGTCAGGAGGAAGCCCAACCTCCCTTAAAGGCACAGGAACGCACAAGGGATCCCGTACATCCCAATGGCAGCTGAGAACCCCCATGGGTCCACATTGACCAATAAGGGCAATCACATTGACAGGGCGATAGCAGCTGGTGGAACGTACCCCTAAAGTCAGGGAAGTGCAGGTAATGTGTATGGGCACTTGATGCACTACAAACTGTTGGGCCTGCATGCCTCTTGCTTGGTTCAGATACAGAAAAACTTTGTTCACTTGTAGTAAATCATTTACTTTACAAAGTACTTACTTTCTGTGTTCAGGTGACCTGATCAAGAAGGAAAGATAAGTTCATTAGACATCAGGAAACATATCTTTACATCACTCTGACATATTCTATTCTACACATTCTCCAGGTCGCGGACTCAAAACTGAATGTCACTGCGAGGTTAGCACCTTCAGCCTCACCCTGCAATGAGATTTTACAGCTTTTGGGACAACAATCTAAGGCCAACAGACTGGGGGCTGGTCATTACTGGGGGCCGTTAACTATGCCGTTAACCCTTTACACACACACGCCATAGCTGTCACGTGTTTAATGGAAGCATTCCCCATTCACAGTAACTCCCGTGACAATTCTGACCTCATTGTCACTCCAGACAGGAATGTAAGAGGATTTAAAATATGGTTGCGTTCTTCAAAGACGAACGCATTCTTTAAGTTCTGATTTAGAGATAAAGCTTAATGATTTTTTTTAAATATCATTTTTAATAAAAGGGAAAAAAAGGTGCAAGAAAAATATTTACAAAAAATATCATGTAAAGACGCACAATAGCAACTGCAAAATAAAATGGGATTGAATGTGAAAATTACTGGCAGAGTATAGCGTGTTTCCCTGAAAATAAGACATTGTCTTATATTTTTTTTTAAATGTTCAGCAATCTAAAGTTAATGCAAATCCAAATTAAATAATCCAAAATGGCAACGTTAAGAATAGGGTGATCAGGGCTATAGAGGAAGCATGTTTAAGTTGATATATGTAGTGCAGTATGGTGAGTAATGCAAAGATCTGTACATCTCAACATAACTACTGAACCATCACATTCTCAAACAATTCTTCTTCACACACCTACCTCCTCATGTATCACTTGCCCCTCCCTTTTAGACTGTAAGCCCCCAGGGGCAGGGCCCTCCTTACCATCTTGTCTTGAATTGTATTGTAATTCTAATGTCTTCCTTATATTGTAAAGCGCTGCGCAAACTGTATAATAATAATAATCATAATAATTAGGGATGCACAGATACTTTTCGACTACCAGTGCAGATACTTGGCATTTTCATGAGAACTACCGGGGTTGCAGCGGTTGCAGCTGGGACCTGGCTGTGGCGCTCCACCACTGTCCTGAAATCATTAGTCTGTATTGTTTTAGAAAAACTGTCACATGACAATAAACAAAAATGTATCAGTACTCGTACTTGTAAGTACTCGGCAAGTACCAGTACTCGTACTCGCAACACTGGTATCTGTGTATCCCTTTATTTATATTTATAAAAACAAAATCGTACATTAAAACAGAGATGTACAAATCCCGGGAGCTCCGTGTGCTCCTTACACATGACAGCTGCCTCCTAATATTTGAATTTTTCTCTAGTCTAGTCTTGGAGCTCAAAAGTATCGGTACTCGTACTTGTACCGAGTACTGTACTTGGTATCTGTGCAATCCTAATAATAATACATCAGGAAGACAAAAGCCATGCAACTCAAACAATTAGAACCCATCCCAGACTTCATAGCACCGTGGGATTGGATTTTGTATCACAACAGGGTATTCTCATAAACTTTCACACCTTTAATCATTTACTTGAACAGACAGGACCTCCTTATCAGGAATCCCATATTGGATCCCAGATCTCATATTGACCAATAGGGGTGCCCACTCTGACCAAAAAGGGCATCCACATTGACCAATAAGGTATCCGATATTGCCAAATAAGAGCATCCACATTGGCCAATAAGGCGCCATCCGGCTTGACAAAAGTCAATTTCTCAATGCCAGGTGTAAAATTGTTGCCCGAAAAGCACTGTCCCTCAGAATTCAATAGCCAGCAGGAGAGACTCATCATCTATGCACTTTAGTATGGATGGGGGAATTGAGTGTTTTTTCTTGTTTAGCCCCCGGGGCCGAACAAGGAAGATCTTACAGAAGCATGGACAGCTTTAGTATACAATAATAAGTGTAGACTGTATTTGAGAAACAAAGTTTACCTGGGCTACGGGTACTTGGAGTCACTGTTAAAGCAAGAAAACAAAATAGTTATGGGATGGTTTTTTGTAACTTGATATTACAGAATATGTTTTGATGTAATTTTTCTATTATTTGGTTCCGTTACACTCAGTACATTTTCTCCATCAAACAGAGGGGAGAAGCAGAACACACGAAGTGATATAATTAACCCGTATGTAGTTGTAGTGTTGGGAAAATTGAGAAGGATCTTCAACAAACATGGCATCCTTGTATCTTTCAAGCCCAGCAATGCACTGAGACAGAAGGTTTTTTTTTATTAAGCCCGTGGAGCGCGCTCGAAAACAAATCCCCTGTGAACAAAAAAAGTGAATTGTGAAATCACAACACACGTAAAAAAGTGCACAAAAGTGCTTGGTCCTTCTCCGTAAAGAAGGGGCCACAATTTCCCGACCCTCCAGGGTGCAAGGCTCCTGACAGGGGCTAGGAATACTTTGGTCCACCTACCCGAAGGCCGGCGGACACCGATCCTTTGGGCACCTGAGGAAACAGGTCCCACAAGTATTAGGTTGGGGGCTCTCCCGAAGAGAGACCCCCCAGGTGGGAGGAGACAAAGAACCCTATATGAGGGCACAGAATCTCCTCCCCAATGGGTGGAGATGGAAAAGGCCCCAAAGGTACCTGCACCCTCAGTCTCTGTGGTTAAATTTCAATCAAAAAAGCAAAAAGTGCCAATCGTGCGTAAAGTGCAATAAATAAATCTAAAGTGCCAGTGCACCACGCTGACAGGCCTTAAGGGCCGGAGTGCAAAAATATTGCCCCGGACTAGCCATAAGGCCTGTCCAAGGGGCGCTGTGCAGAAACTGCTGGAGTGCCGTGACCTTGTGTCAGTGAATCAGTGATTGGAGTCCCACACCCAAAGTGATTCTCTGGCACCCCTGGGACGCCACCCCCGGGGGGAACAGCACCACGGTCTCTGCCGGCCCCCAACCCTCCAGCCAGACCAAGCAAGCACCCATTCCCATCAGGAAGTAGTACCTTCCAAGATTCACCTCTACCACCGTGGACAAGCCCGGCAGAACTGGACCAAAATCTACCCAGGAGGGACTGAACCCCATCAGGTACCCACCAATTACACCAGAGGATACTAAGCCACCATCCACCTTTCTACATAGGCGACAGTGTCCTTTCTCCTCCGGCAACTGATAAGAACAGATACTACACTTGATCTTAGCCAAAAGGCCGAGAAGCGAATCATTAGAGTCAATATCACTTATCAGCGTTGCCCCAGGCTGGGGCTGGATCAATGACTAGTATTTTTAGACTATACTTTGGAGGAGCAATACATTTACCAATGACAGGGAATGTTTTTACATATATTTTCACAGGAAAACCAACAAATCCATCCATCTTTTTGACTGTGTCTACTACTCCCTAATAAATAAATCTGTGGCACCATCCGGCTTGACAAAAGTCAATTTCTCAATGCCCGGTGTAAAATTGTTGGCTGAAGAGCACTGGCCCTCAGAATTCAATAGCCAGTAGGAGAGATTCTTCCATTTCCATCACGCTCTTTAGTATGGATGGGGGAACTCAGTGTTTTTTCTTGTTTAGCCCCCGGGGAAGATCTTACATAGCACGGACAGCTTTAGTATACAATAATACAATAATTGTAGGCTGTATTTGAGAAACAAAGTTTACCTGTGCTATGGATACTTGGATTCACTGTTAATGCAAGAAAACAAAATAGTTATGGGATGGTTGGTTGTGACTTGATATTACAGGGTACGTTTTGATGTAATTTTTCTATTATTTGGTTCCGTTATTTGGTTTCTCCATCAAACAGAGGGAAGAAGCAGAACACACAAAGTGATATAATTAACCCGTATGTAGTTGTAGTGTTGGGAAAATTGAGAAGGATCTTCAACAAACATGGCATCCTTGTGTGTTTCAAGCCCAGCAATGCACTGAGACAGGAGTTTGTACATGCCAAAGATTCAACACCTCAAGCACACTCACAGTAACTTGGTATGTGCAGTGCAGTATAGTGAGGAATGCAAAGATCTGTACATCAGAAAGACCAAACAGCCTAAATAGATGGATCAGTGTAGAGGGCCCAACTCTACAGGTGAGGAATCAGAAGTCTTCCTACACCTTAAGAAAAGAGATGTTCTTTGGAGGACAGCGAGGTGCACATTTTAAATAGAGAGGACAACTGCCTTGTAAGGGGCATGAAAGAGGACATCTACTTCAAACTGGAACAACCATCTCTAAACATCAGTAGGAGGCTTCAGCACCATCTGTCACCCACATATAATGACATTTTAAGATCTCTTCCTTGGAGATTTGTCAACATATCACACTTCTAGCCGTGCAACTCAAACAATTAGAACCCATCCCAGACTTCATAGCACCGTGGGATTGGATTTTGTATCACAACAGGGTATTCTCATAAACTTTCACACCTTTAATCATTTACTTGAACAGACAGGACCTCCTTGTCAGGAATCCCATATTGGATCTCATATCTCATATTGACCAATAAGGGTGCCCACATTGACCAATAAGGGCATCCACATTGGCCAATAAGGACATCCACATTGGCCAATAAGAGCATTCACATTGGCCAATAAGAGCATTCACATTGGCCAATAAGAGCATTCACATTGGCCAATAAGGGAATAAGGGCACCCACATTGGCCAATAACAGCATCTACATTGACAGGGAGATGACAGATGGTGGAGCATAGACCTAAAGTCAGGGAAGTGCAGGAAATGTATATGGGCACTTGGTGAAACACTGTTGGGTCTGCATGTCTGTTCCTTTGTTTAGTGTAGTAAGTCATTTAGATTAGAAAGTACTTACTGTATGCTTTGGTGCCAACTGTTCGAGAGGAGAATAAGTTCATTAGACATCAAGAAAAATATCTTTAGGTTACTCTGTCACATTCTGCTATACACTTGTTCCAGGTCAGAGACTCAAAACTTACTGAAGGCAATAGGTTCTGAAAGTACATTTGGTTTGAAATTTGGATGAATTGAAGATTTTGGTTAATTTTGGAATGCAGTAGTATTTACGGATGAATTTTCGTTGTAGCAAAGTGACATTATAAAAAAAAAAGATATATATATTTTTTTTTAAACAGTCCGCAGTATCAATATTTAAAAAAAAAGAGTGGGGTTTCCCCCAAATTCATACCAGACCCTTTGTCTGGTGGGAATTTTAAGGTAGACCCCCAATGCCAAAACACATTAAAGGGGGGGACAAGCAAGCTCCCCCCCTCCCTCTCCCTGCACTATACCAGGTCACATGCCCCCGACATGGGGAGGGTGCTTTGCTGGGGGGGGGGGG
>NW_017309072.1:12062-19130 GCF_000935625.1 Nanorana parkeri | reverse complement strand
GGGGGGGGACCCCCTGGAAAGCACCTTGTCCCCATGGCAATGAGGACAAGGGCCTCTTCACCACAACTCTGGCCAGGTGGTTGTGGGGGTCTGCGGTTCTCCCCTGGGAAAGAACCCCATGTTGAGGGCATGTGGCCTGGTATGGTGCAGAGGGGGGGGGCTTGCTTGTTCCCCCCTCCCCTTTCCTGCCCTGCCAGGCCAGTGCTTAAGTTAAGGGTCTAGTAGGAATTTTAGGGGGAAACCCCACCCCACAGGTCAGGTATGAGTGCGGCAAAGTATATGGATATTGCTTTATATAGTATATATCTGGGGACCTGTGGCACACTGCCAAGTTGTGATTAACTCCAAATATATGCGTGGTGTATACTTTACAAAAAAATTGCCGCGAGGTGCTACAGTGTTCGGGTTTGGCTTGAAGAAAAGGTGGCAACCCTAGGTGCAAGACTTTGCCCACTCATGGCTCACTGCTAAGTCCCAGCTGCACACACTATATAAGGCTGCTTACACCGCAGCCCTGCGTAGTGTTTTGCTGGAGTTAAAAGAGAGAGTTGACTATCATTATTCTATCATTATTCTATCAGTGTACTATAGCAGTCTATAATTGCAGTCTACTATAGCAGCCAGTTATGCAGTTGATTCTAACAGTTGATTATTGCAGTCTATTGCAATACGCATCATGTCGGAAGGGCCAACAAGGAGAGGCAGGCGCACCCATGCAGCAATAAGTGTACAAGCAGCCTCTGTGTCCGCAGGCAAAAGTTGTGGCCGTGGACATGGTGCATCCTCTGCAGGCAGGGCACGCTTGTCATTTTTACTTGGTGCTGGCCGTGCTATTCAGCCAGAAGAGTTGGTGGATTGGATAATTAAGCCATCCTCATCCTCCTCATCCTCTGTCACCCAGGCTCATACTGGTTCTCTGTCCACCGCAGCTGCCAAAGTGGCCTATTCTGCCTCCTTGTCCGCAGCTACTCCTGCCGTAGCCCCACCATCATGCACGGAGGCGTCAGCTGAATTGTTTGAACACACCGTCAGTGACATGCTGCTGGAGGATGCGCAGCAGTTACAATGCTCTGATGTTGGCTACGAAGTTGAGGAAGGGAGTAACATAAGCCTAGAGAGAGGGGGGTGCCAATGATGGACAACAAACTGGCACTCATGTTCCCCCAGCTGCAGCATACTGCCAGGTTGGCTCCTGTGACGAGGATAGAGGGGATGATGATGAGGTCACTGACTCCAATTGGGTGCCTGATGGAACAGAGGAGGAAAGTGAGGAGGAGGCACAACCCCAACAAGGCAAGATGTACTCCAGAGGCAGCCGTAAGAGCAGCCAGTCCATTGCATCAGCCGGCAGAGCTGCACAGGTGCAGAGCGCTGTTGTTTCCCAGCACACTTCCAGGAACTCAGCTGTGTGGGAGTTTTTCAGCACATGTGCAGCAGACCGCAGCATTGCTATTTGCAATCTGTGTCTCAAGCGGATCAAGCGTGGCAAAAACATCAACCGCTTGGGTACCACGTGCTTGAAGAGATGACACTAAACTGATGAGCAGTAAAAGCTTTTAAAGTGTCGCCTATGATGAATTTTAGGCATGGTAGTTTTTTGCGATTTCACGGGCGCACACAATTTGAAGGCTCAATGTACTTGTACTTGTACTTGGGCCTGAAAAAGTGGCATCGGGACACCCCTACTCAACATGTTTGGTGTCTATTTACCCGGCGTGACCCCGTCTGTTATATTTTACTAAAGTATTAGGTGCTGATAAATGTTTTATAACATAACGTAGGGAAAACAGGTTTTTTTTCAAAATTTTCGGGACTTTTTAATTATATAGTAAAAAATAAAAACCCCCAGTGGTGAATAAATACCACCAAAATAAAGCTCTATCTGTCCCCAAAACTGGTATAAAATTCATTTCAGTGCAGCGTTGCATGACGGAATAAATGTCAGTCAAAGTACCGCAGCGCTGAACACTGAAAAATGGCCGGGACGGGAAGGGGGTGTAACACCGCGGTCAGCAAGTGGTTAAAGCATGGTGCACATTTAAGGGCTTTACAAAGTACAAAAAACTAAATTTCCCAGCACATTCACCAGCCAGCCTTTCAAATATACACTACTAGGGTTAAAAACATAGGTTTTAGTTGCACAACTTTTGCAATATACAGTATGTGGAAGCCACACGTCAAGGCCCCTCTACATAGTGCGGTCCTAACTCTAATATATGAAAGCTGCCATTTTGAAGCATTTTTATGGCAAAGGATGAATTGGGTGCAGCGCCATGCTCAGTTCCTTAGCCAAGCACCGAGTAGCTTTCTGCAGCACTTCAGTTCGCTGCAGCAGCTTCACTGATTGCTTCGGCTGCACAGTGCTAAGCAAAATAGCGGAGGATAATATTTTTGACTAATAAATACCATTTTCCAACAAATATCTGGTGTGCTCGCCCACCAAAACATTGAATTGTAGGACCCCACACTGAATTGATTTCCTCCATCGGGGTTCAGGCACCTTTCTCCAGTGCTGCCAGGTGTGCCCACAGTTAACATGGCCACTGGTGCTCTTTCCCTACCTTCACCGTCACACTCAGCGCTCTCCATCCATATTATTTTTTGCTGTAAGTACTAAGTTAGCAGTGCTGAGCACTGACCGCAGCACAGCGTTCAGCGGCGGTTCGCTAACTCAGCACTCGCAGCAGCTGAGAAACTGAACACGCCTCAGGAGGTAGCCCAACCTGATTAAAGGTACAGGGACACGCCAAAAGCCCTGCACATCTCAATGGGACTATGTGGCACACTGTCTATGTCTCGAGCCGTTCTGTCCGTGAGTGTCGGTGTGCTGTTGCTGATTAAAGGGGAATGGCAGCTGGAACCAACAGGTAGGAGAACCTATTTCAATATTCAGCGGCTCCTTCGGGGGTGAGCGCTACATCAGCAACCGTGTAGAAAGAATCAGGAAACCCTCTAAACCTGAACAATGACATTATGTTCCATCTAAAATTAATTCTGCCGATCATGCCACCAGGCTGGTGTCTGCAAGTGTCTTCTTGGTTAACAGGTCCTGAATTCCTGCTGGATCATCCAGAAGAAACTACAGCTGAGGTCTTCAGTCTTCTAGATCCTGACAACGATCCAGAGCTTCGTCCTGGGCTATCAACGCTGTGAACGTTTCTCCAAGTGGACAAGGTCTGTACGCACTACTGCAAGGTTGGTCCATATTGCACACTGCTATCAGACGAAGCCCAATGATACTCACTGTGTCAAGGTTGGCACATATGCCAAAAACCTTTCTCTGCAAAAGACATTGCTCATAGCAAACTGATCCTAGTACACCGTGCACAACAGAACATCTCTAGCACAGAAATGAAGTGTATCCATGACAAGCAGGACATCCTAAAAACAATGCAACTGCCAAGCTGAATCCATTCATTGACAGCAATGTGACTACAGATTCAGAGTTCACAGCCATCCTTACTCCATCTACTCTTCTCACCCAGAAGCTTGGAGCTGTTACCATTCCACATGCAGACTTTACAACAGGAGTGCCCATAGTCTTCAGTTACTAAAGTGCACCATTCACACCAAGGATGGACTTGTTCAAGGCGCCTTTAATCAACCAGAGAAATTATCATATTTTCACCACTAAAGAACTTTACAAGTTTGCCACTCATGAAGAAGTGACCCAATGCATCTGGCCACTGAGGGGCGCTGTAAAGCTTTCTCGCACAGGGCGCCTAAAGGCCTAAGGCCGGCCCTGCATCTAAAGGACTGTTCAGCTATCAAGTCGGCTATGCTGATAGAGTCAGAATAGTGTGTGTGCTTCATTACGTGTGTGATCAGTGTGTGTGTTTCATTTTTATAAATGTGTGCGATGCGGGGGGTGTGTTTTATGAGAGTGTGATATCTGTGTGTATTTTTATGAGTGTGTGATTAGGGTTGCTACCTGCCCAGGATTCAGCCTGACAGTCCGGGTTTTGAATGCTGTGTGTCCAGGTTTTATGGCAGCAAAAAACCCGGACACAAGATGTCAGGCAGACAGGGGCAACCAAAATTAAGATAGGGGCTACTGGCCCCCTACTGAATATAGTCTCAACTGTGATATTTACATATGAATAAGCCACAACTCATTCTCCCCAAAAAATATCCACATGTCGCTAGAGTGTTCGGGTTTCGCTTGAAGAAAATGTGGTAACCCTAGGCGTGATGTATTTTTATGTGTGGGTGTGTTCTTATGTGTGGGTGTGTTTTTTTTGAGCGTGTGGTGTGTTTTATGAGTGTGTGATATGTGTGTGTTTAAGAATATATGATTATATGTGTTTGTATAAGGGATGCACCGATACTGATACTAGTATTGGTATCAGTGCCGATACAGAATATTTGGGTGAGTACTCGTACTCGACCAAATGCTCCGATACTCACCCCCGATACCGGAACTACCGGTCAGAGGGAGATTTCCTCTAACCGGCAGTGCAGCAAGGGCATATGCAGCTGGCTTCCCGGCTCCATGCTGTTTGGCCGGCTTGATACTGATTGGCCAGGAAGCTTCCCAGTCAATCAGCATGGAGCCAGCTTCCCAGCCGCCCAGCTTTCTGATTGGCTGGAAAGCCCGCCCCCGCTGTTTGGCTGGCTCAATGCTGATTGGCCAGGAAGCCAGCTCCATGCTCCCAGAAGTACTGGTATCGTATTTGGTATTGGCGAGTACCGAAAGATAAATATTGGTACACATACTCAATATCGAAAAACCGGTATCGGTGCATCCAGGGGCGGACTGGGCCAGGGGGCAGGGGGGCAATTGCCCCCCGGGCCTCTCTGCTGCCTTTAAAAACGGCCGCTGCCCACGGCAGTCAGGGCCTTGCACCTCCTCCCTGCCTCACGCTTGCCACTGCCAGACCCGCCCGCCAGCATGCACGCTCCACACGCCGCAGCTCCCCACTGCCTCACATTCACCGCCCGCCCACATCCACGATCGGCCCAGGCACACGGGGAGAAGAAGAAGTAAGGAGGAGCAGACGTGGGGGAATGACAGCCGTCGATAGACGGGCCCGATCTCAGAAACAAGTTGCTGGAAGACTGCTCAGGTAAGCCTGCACTTCCCTCCCCCCCACATGGTGCTCTATAATGTATTGCTGGGATTTGTATTCCTCTATAGCTGATGGTACATTGTGCTGTATATTATACATGTGAATACAAATCACAGCAATACATTATACACTGTATGTATAATGTACTATTGCTGGGATTTGTTGTATTCCTATTCCGCGTCTCTTCCAGGTGCACATGCCATGAAGAAAGGGGGTCATAAAAACAGCTGATTCGGATGACTCGGCCACACTGGAAGTGAGACAGTCGAGAAAATGTATAGGATCGAGAAAAATTATAGAACACTGACTTCGACACTGTCCGGCCCCTCCCACAGCTCACAGCCCAGAAGCATGGACAGCCAGCAGCGGTCTACAGTGGGCGAGAGTGCCTAAGTAGTGGACATGGAGCAGAGTAAGGCCAGAACCATGTAGGGAGCCCAGTGGGAGGAGAGCACCATCCCTCAGCCAGTCACCCCTTTCATGGACTTACTAGGAGTCATCACATCTCCCGACCATTCACACTACTGTTACATGGATGACAAAAGTGGCAGACAGGGGCGGGGGAAGAGGCAGAGCGGGAGGGGGGCCAAGTTGCTGCACCATGGGCCTCTGGGTTGTACTTGCCCCCCGGGCTAAAAATCAGTCAGCCCCTGAGTGCATCCCTAGTTTGTATCTGTGAGAGTATAAATGTTTGAAAATGTGTAATTCCCTATTTTTTTAAACCCCAGCGCCCAAACTAAAACAGAATACCAAACTTATTTTCAGTGTTGGCACTTAGAGATAAAGACATTGATTTTACGTTGCAGTTTAGTCATCACTGGTCCAGAGAAATGATGTGCAGTGAATACAGAAGTGAGTGCATGTGAGCAGGAAGTGCCTAAAACACGATGGAGGTGATCAACAGGGCCGAGACATGAGAGACATGAAAACAAATGGCAATTTTGTAATACACACTAGCATAGCAAACTAAAGGTCGTCCAGTTTGGATTTACAGCTAAACTAAATGTGTTTTATCACTTTCTATCTTCATATTTTCTAACATTCAGTTTACAATATATCAAAGTGAGATGCCCGGCACCGAGGTCTTCCAACCAAGTCTTGAAAAAAGCTTTTTTACTAAAATCAAATGGCAACACCAGGTAAAACTCAAGTGGTAAATAGCAAAATTTGGAGGCTTATCACTATGTAAAGCTGGAGTTCTACAAAATGTTGCAAATTATGATGTGTTGCCATTCTGGCTTGCACTCTAATGCACATATGCAGTGTACACAATCACACCTTCCCAACAGTGTACTGAGATGCTCAGGTGTGAATACACTGTCCATTGTGGTGCGTTATGTCACTCAAAAGACGTGCAGATGGGTTGTTTTGTGTGTTGGTCCTCATCAGGTGCCCATTTAAAGTGAATGAGTTGCCTTGATGGAACGCATGTCAACACATGAAAAATGTTCACTTTCCCACGTGCCTTACATTACTTTCTGCTTGATGCTGCTATTTTATTTTGTATGGATGTGATGTGTGATGGATCCATACTAATTTTCAGCTCCTTTTCAGGTCTGATCTTACAGCCCTGTGTGATTGGCAGATTGAAGGAGTGGGCCTGCATTGGGAGTCCGGGAGTCTGATGTGACCGCCCTGCGTGACTGACTGATTGAAGGGGTAGGTTTAAATTAGAAGTCTGGGAGTCTGATGCAAAGAACACTGTATGATTGGCTGATGGAAGTGGCAGGCTTGCATTGGGAGCTCGATGTCATGTGCTTTGTTATTGGCTGATGGAATGGGTGGGCTTGCTTTTGGAGGCCAATGCCACAGCCTGTGTGATTGGTTAACAGAATTATGGGAAGACTTGCATTTGGAGCCCAATGTTATAGCTGTATGTGAATGGCAGATGGAAGGAGCGAGCATGCATTGAGAATCAGGAAGTCTGATGTGACAGCTCTGTGTGATTTTCTGATGAAACCGGGGCCTGCATTTGGCGCCCAATGTCATAGCCCTGTGT
>NW_017309072.1:4142-12036 GCF_000935625.1 Nanorana parkeri | reverse complement strand
GGTGGGCTTGCATTAGGAGACTGGAAAGCCATAAAATGAAACATGGAATAGCCCATTGAAAATCAGAAAAAAATAATTCAAAAAATTGTGATGTAAATTGCCAGAAGGTCACAAATATCGGCCATGTGAAAATAAATACCGTACAATAAATAAAAACACAAAAGTTTGATCAAAACCCGACCCAGTCACTAACCATAATTTTTAGGTGGAGAAAGGGTTGACCTTCTGTGGATGATCACTAAGAGGCTGCAACCTGAGAAAAGACAAATATGAAAATGTTATTGACATCAAATAATTTCAGGGTCTGTGCCGTACAAGGGGCATTGAGCAATGGTGAGGGTTTCATGATTATGATCTTTAGCCTTGGTTCTCAACTGGTGGGTCGTGACCCAAAAGTGGGTCACGGCCCCATGTCCAGTGGGTCACCACATGCCTTCCACTTTTCTAGGCGAAAGGTTCCTCAGCCTCCCCCTAGAGAAGCACTGTCAGTTCTCGCACCGAGCAGCCATTCCAAAATATGATGCCCCGGTGCCGAGCGTTGACTTGAGGTGAGGTGGGGTGAGGTGGAGCTATGGCCGCGAGGGAGCTCCATCCATACGTGCATTGCTTACAGCTCATCACATTCTGGCTCCTGGCACCTCTACAGGGCACGCAAGGGAGCTTTACAAGCAATACACATATGGATGAAGCTCCATCACAGCACAGCAGCCCACAGTGGACCCCAGGATGAGGATTCACTCCAGTTTCCGTAATGGCAACCCAAACGCACCTCCCTTCTCCATAGTTCGATCGCCTGCACCGGAAATCGCAGTACCGAAACATGGAACATTGCAGTGCAACTTGGGTCGCGACTTAATGACCGAGGACAAATGTGGGTCCCGAGGTTACACAGGTTGAGAACCATTGATCTTTAGTATATAGTTCAGCCTGACTAAGGAATCCACTTGATGATCAGTGAAATGTTTTTAACATCACATAACATAATCCAGTAGAATGTGACTAAGTACTACAAGCTATACCATGACCTGGATATACAAGAACCTTCACAGACATGTAATCTGTGGTTCTTTACTTCCCACCTTCAATGCTTCCTGCCCACCATGAAAAGTCCCCCCTCTTACCTGATCTAAAATATTAAATACAAATCTAACTGAGAGATTGGGGCCCCCTTGTAATTGCCACAGCAGACATAGAGGCCTTGGAAATTAAGCAAAGTGATTGTTTGGAATCACCGAGATGTATAAAAACCAGAGAAGTGACTTAACCGTCCATCATCTACCCAAAACTGAAATTCCACAAGCATAGATTTTGGTGCCTGTAAAGCACATACAGTAGTTGTCTAAAATGTTTTGTATGCTTTAGCATTCATTGGAAACACCGAAACAATAATTTGGAGGGGTATTGAGATACTTTTGCCCATTTATATGGATTACTGATTTCCATCTACAATTATTTTACACTACAGATCATTGTATAAAAAAATTCACTATGAAATGATTCCAAATAATTTAGACATCATTGGAGTAAATATAATCAGTGGAAATTCAGATATATATATAATCAGATATTTAGCAGCTCGAGCTCTGAACGCATTATTATTAAGACCCTTGCAGGCTAAAGCTGAGATACACACAGACATTTACCTGTAATTAGAAGAAAACTGCAGAACCTCCTTATCCTTTGGCCTCTCATTCTGAGGACACTACTTGGGTTCCCGGTAACCTCTGAAGACGTGTGCTTCTGTGAGGTCTTCTAGCTCACTTAGTTTATCACTGCACTTCTTACATGGAATGAATTGTCCGCTGCTCCATTCCACTTGCTTTATTGTCGGCTATTATTCCTCATTGTGACCCGCAACCTTTTTTTTTTTCCTATGCAAATCTTTTATCTGTTATTCATCAGGTGGTTTGGCCTCCTGTACGTCTTTGCCTGTTCTCTTCTTTTTATACAACAGACCGTCTCTGTTTATGTAAATAATTATTAGCCAAGCTTCAATGGGATTATTTCCTCTTTATAATATCTCTAACATGGCTAAAGTGTCATCATTTGTAAAGCATTTAAAAGCATTCTGCAAGAGGGTACCTTGAACCTTTGGCATAGGGAACCATGATGGAAGCGTGGCATGGTTAAAGGGGTGTTAGAGCAAAATAGCTTTGCAACTCTACTTACTCAAGGTGCCACTGAAGTGAATACACGAGTCTTGAAGCATTGTCCGCCATCTAAAGAGTTGACTGCCCACTCTCCACACATCTAGAATTGGTCATCACTACTTTACTGAGGGGTTTTACCTTGCCAGCCATTATAACTTTACTGAGCTATACCCTCAAATGGGTTTGGGGTAGCTGAATGTCTTCCCTGAACTCAAGGAAGGACAGACATTTAGGCATGTTCGCATGGTTCTTCTAGTCTACTAAGGATACCTGCTGTGACTGGCACAGGTTGCATTTAATTTGCATGTTGAGAGATTAATTTGCACATTTTAATAAAGCTGTGACTTTATTGAGAGGAGAGTCAGCCAGGAGAGAGAGTGAGGAGTGACATCCAGAAGAGAGAGGAGAGACAGCCAGGGGAGAGGGGCAAGGAGAGACAGCCAGAAGAGAAAGCAAAGAGAGACAGCCAGGGGAGGGAGTGAGCCGAGACGGCCAGGAGAGAAAGAGAGAGAGAGAGAGAGGAGAGATATTGAGTAACACATCCGCCTGTAGCAGAACCCCTGAGCCCTGTTTCAGACACATCTCTGCTCCCCGAGTTCCAGTGTCCTTCCGTGTCACATGCCTCCTCCGTGCACTCAAGTTGGAACACCAGAACCCAATGGTTGCCCCTGTCCACCTGACATTGTGACATCTTGTGTCTGGGTTTCAGCTGTCCAGAAACCCGGATACAGCTTAAACAGTACTCAAAACCCGGACTGTCCAGGTGAATCCTGGACAAGAGCCTTAACTCAAATCAATATTCTTTACTGAGGCTTGCAATTCATGTCGAAGTCCAACTACAAATGTACAGTGTGGCAATGCATACATTTTCTGCAATCAATAACAATGACATAAAGGCAGGTGATGGTCGTTCTCCATGCTGGATCCTGGCACCCTACATAAGTTTCATATTCAGTTTCATCTGCATGACCCAACCTTCAAGGAGACTTCAATGGAGGGGTCTTTGCAGCATTGCTCTCAGCTCTAATCTGAATATCACCAATGTCAAGCTGATGACAATAAATCGGATGTACTGCTTGGACATGCCTTCAATCATTGAACATGAACAGGACAATATTACATGATCTGGGGAATGCATTGCTTTAATTTATGGGAGGCAGAACTAAGCAATGAAAGGCAGAGCTCAGAACTGGGGAAATCACATCTATAATGATGTCTGTGGAGGCACAAACACAAGTGTGTATTGCAGTAACCGATAAATAAGCACAGCACCTCATGTACATGGGAGACATGGTCCTGGGGTTGAGGAATACCCAGTATACCTCGATCAGTCATTACATTATGACCACTGAGAGGTGAAGTGAATAACATTGATTATCTCATGACAATGGTACCGGGAAGCAAAAAAAAAATGAGCAAGCAAAAGGATTTGAGGGACTTTGACAAGGGCCACATTGTGATGTGTAGACGACTGGGTCAGAGCAACTCCAAAACTGCAGCTCTTGTGGGAGTTGAAAAACAAATATTGTGCCGAGCTAATAATCATACACATCTAATACATTGAAACATATATGAACATCTATAAATGAATCGCATATATGAGCCTTCAAACAAATAAGGCATAAAAAAAATATATCTACACACAAAAAAAGTCCCGGAAAAAAAAAAAAGAAAACAATGGTGATCGTGCAAGAAAGTTCCTCAGATGATTTGCAGCCAATCTGCATGTAACTCTCAGGTAAGGATAATCACACAATGCAGGCAGACCTTCACCTCCACCCAGCGAGTAATGATAACAAGTGAATGCTCACCTGTGAAGGTATAATACCTCCTAAGCTGGCCACACACCTTACAACCATAGCAATACTTTTGTCTTGCGATGGTTGTAAGATCATTAAAAAAAAGTACGATCTGCCCATCTTGGACAGGCAGATCGTACTTGCGATAATCGCAAGCCCGCCCCGCTGAGGGGCGGGCTTCCGATGACCGCAATGCTGAGCGGGCAGTGTGTGCGCTTGCGCACACCGGCCAGTGCGGCATTTATCTCACGATCATGCTACAAACCAGCTGAAAATCATACGATTCTCGGCTGGTTTTAGAACATGTTCCTAAGATAATAGTCGTGCGACCGTACAGTAGAATTGGTCGCACGCCTTCCACACACCTTGCGATAATCGTACAATTTCCCGCGATTATCGTACGATTATCGCAAGGTGTGTGGGAACCTTTATGATGAATAATGGAACTCAGCTGCAGAAGTCTTCTTCAATAGAATTTTTACTAGGGATGCACAGATACTTTTCGAGTACCAGTGCCGATACTCGGCATTTTCAGGAGAACTCTCAGGGTTGCAGCGGTTGCAGCTGGGACCTGGCTCTGGCACTCCACCACTGTCCTGAAATCATTCGTTTGTATTGTTTTAGAAAAACTGTCACATGACAATAAACAAAAATGTATCAGTACTCGTACTTGTAAGTACTCGGCAAGTATCAGTACTCGTACTCACAAAACTGGTATCTGTGCATCACTTTATTTATATTTATAAAAACAACATTATATAAAAACATTAATACAGAGATGTACAAATCCCAGGAGCTCTGTGTGCTCCTTACACATGCCTCCTAATTTTTTAATTTTCTCTAGTGCTGTCCTGGAGCTCAAAAGTATCGGTACATGTACTCATACTTGTGCCGAGTACGGTACTTGGTATCTGTGCAACCCTAATTTTTACTTCAAGATAATGAAAGTTTCTATAACTAAGGTTCTATCAGTGGTAATGTTTGCATCACATCACAAGAAAAATACATGAAATCATACTGAATGCCTCTCACTGCTGAAATCATTCCAATGTTCAGTTCACCTGACATGTTGTGGAAATGTTATTAGGATGTGTTTTTAGTATATTGCATATGTGAATATTGTCATCATGTCTCTCCGTGTCAGGATTGCTGGGCTACGCTGTATCGGAGCATGGCCCGGGATTAATCAGCACTGAGGATAAACCATTGGAGTGGATATCTTCCTGTGGATGTGGAGACGCGGCCGCTGTGCGCAGGGCTCTCCACCGGCGAATGGTCCATGCGCTGGGCTGTTGGCCGGGGGAGATTAATGTGCATTGCGGAGCGGTGTCCTCTTCGCAAGTGTATGGACGCCGGCGAGGGCCCCTGCGCAATGCACAGATTTATTTGTTTGGCGTGGATGTATTTGCTTTGAGAAAACGGTATCATTTGGATACATATCTGCCTTTATGAAAGGAACATGCGCTCGTGTCTTTTTGGTGCGTCTGATCAACGCACTGGAAATAATATGGCGTTGTCCCTGCAGATAAACTCACATTCACGGGAATCGTAGTATAACCCTGCTAGGCATTGCTCACTGAGCGATGCTGGATAGAATTTGCTCCAGTGGTAACGGCGAGGGTATGTGTGCGAGTCTGGTCAGAGCGGCGTCCATAGTCAAGCACGCTGACTCCTTTGTGTGGTGTTTTGGCGGGAACTCTGTTGCACATGGTTTAACTAGTGTGCACGTCGTTCTCATGAACTAGCAGCTGTAAACTGTGCACACTGCTTCTGCTCATGCACGAGCATATACTCCCCTTTCTATTGTCTATTCAAATGTATACATGTGTCTTATTGGCTGACTCTGTGTTATGTAAATGTATTGAGGATTTGATTGGCTGTTGGAGCCACCACTTCCTGCTGTTACCCCTATAAATAAACGGATATCACTCCACTAGAGAGGAATAATACTGAGCATCCAACGTGACAACAGCGAGTGAGTCTGTTTCCTTGGTACAGCCGAGCGTGCTCGATGAAATGATACAAAAGGAGCTGAGAACTGTGCTTTTTAGCGCAGCGGATTAATATGCGCAGGAGCGTATATTCATTTCTATAAGGCTGGGTTCACACCTAGGCGTATCGAATATGTGCTTTTGTCGCACGTTTTTACCGTAGGCAATCATTGGTTTTCACATGTTGAGCGTTTTACAGAGCGTAGGAACAACGCCCAGGTGTGAACCAGGCCTAACAGATTGAAGCAGTTATGTAACAAAACTGTTGTAATGTTCCTCACATCCCACGTTATTAGTTTGAAGTCAATAAACAGTAATAATCAGTTTGTAATGTTATCTTCACATCAACAGGTTTATGGCAGTAGCTTGCAAAGCATGTAGTAGCAGAGGAAACTTATAATAGATGATTAACACCACAAGTTTAAAAGTCATACTGGGGGGGCGTGGCCTGAACGGAGAACGAGATGGCCGCCTAACTCCGGAGCTCCTGAACACTTGCACCGAACATTAGCTCCTAAAGCACTCCCGAGGACGACATGGGGAAGATTGGCCCGCAGTATCCACCGGGCAAACAACCTGCACCGAAAGGGACCCCGACCCACACCCAGGTACCGGACATATTCCGTACCCAACGCCACGAGGCCTCGGATACACTAACCCCCAAGATGGCCGCTACAGACTCCCGCACGCCACAGGCCCCGTTCTCGGAACATGGGGAGACAGCGGTGCGGGACTGCATCAATCAACTCCCTACCAGAGCCGACCTGTCCTCGATCGCAGAAGATATAAAATCAACTTTATACTCAGCAGTGAAGGAACTGCGAGAAGACATCCGCGACATCGGTCACAGGCTGCAGGTGGTGGAGAGGGACGGAGCAGCTAGAGATGCGGCACTCCACAGGCTCAGCTCACACCAAAATGCCACCACACACTCCCTGATCACCATGCGGAGGCAGCTGGAAGACCTGGATAACCGAGGCCGCAGGTCCAACATCCGAGTCCGCGGACTCCCGGAATCGATCGCACCAGACTCAGTGCCCGCCGCTCTCCTCCGGCTATTCAATGACCTGCTCGAACGCCCCCTGGACTCACCCATAGAATTTGTGCGGGCGCACCGTGCACTGCGGCCGAGGACAGCGATGGAAGAATCTCCCAGGGATGTCATATGCTGCCTGCAGAGTTTTCCCCTGAAGGAGGAGATACTGCAGCGTGCCAGACGAAGGGGTACTGTATTCCTTGACGGAACAGAGGTTAAGCTCTTCCAAGACCTCTCCCTCCACACATTGCAGCAGAGACGAGCACTACGCCCTCTGTTGGAATGCCTGCGCCACCATGGAATTGTTTACAGGTGGCGATTCCCCTTCTGTCTCTCGGCCACCCATAGGGGCAAGACAACACTCGCCGGAAGACCTGGACCCATTTTGCGCGATGCTAGATCTCCCTCCGGTCACCATCCACGACTGGTATGAAGACCTGAGACCCACACCACCACCTC
Source organism: Nanorana parkeri (assembly GCF_000935625.1). Classification (NCBI taxonomy): domain Eukaryota; kingdom Metazoa; phylum Chordata; class Amphibia; order Anura; family Dicroglossidae; genus Nanorana; species Nanorana parkeri. The sequence continues at coordinate 4,601 of NW_017309072.1, read as the reverse complement.
TACAGAACCAACGGGAATCTTCTACGCCACCATTCACATCACCGACACGACACCTGCCGCTGTCGGACCACGCAGAACCAAAGCGAAGTAGGCTACAGAGATCTCCGCCACGGAAGATTGATCACTCGACCCACGCAGGAGGCCGGAGTGTAGGCAGAAATGGTTCCCCTTGATTTCTTTGAATACCACTGGCCGCAGTTGCCCCTCAAGATGGCACCGTGCGCTCATCATGGAGACTCCTAACAGACCATCTCTCCCCTGAGCAAGACAGCCGCCCCTTCTCGACCGGACCTGCATAGCAGACTCACGATGCTCCTTCTTCCACGCCTGCGGTCAACCACCTCCCCACTACCTGCCACATGAGACCGCAGATGATCGACGAACTCAATTACGGAACATCTATGTCCCCCTCATATATTTTATTTCTTATTCTTGCCCCTCAAGATGGCAATGCCGACC
>NW_017309072.1:0-361 GCF_000935625.1 Nanorana parkeri | reverse complement strand
GCGACTCTGGCGGTCTTCTCTGCCGAACAGCGCCGCGGTGTCCTCACCTCATTATACAGTCCCATGGAACCCCTAACACACAACCAGGATTTTCCCCCGGGTATCGCCAGGGACTTCCTCCTGCACTGGTCCCAGGAACCACCACTCCGCGCTCACCTATTCTTCGAATCCAACACATTCCTTGACAAAGCTAACCTTACAGACCTCGCGAGAAGGGGCTCACTACCCTGGTGGATATACCTTCAAATCCGACACTTCCTTACATCCCACACACGCAAGGCATCCACCTCTAGAACCCTGACCCCATTCGAAAAACTCTGCCTAGGAAAGGACTCGACGAGACATTTAATCTCATGGATAC
>NW_017309071.1:100823-103560 GCF_000935625.1 Nanorana parkeri | reverse complement strand
GCCTGTTCTCTTAGGCAAAGTATGTTCAGTTTTAAATAGTGCCAAAACTTTCTTGCCCTTCCTGTTTCTGCACATTCCAGTCAGCCATTGAGACATCTAATCTTACTGAGGGGGTCATTAATAATGATAAGCTGAACACCACCCTGTTCAGTTAGAATTCAAACTTTCGAACATGGAAAAAGTTTGAATTTGAAATTGGACTCAATGAAAGTCTATGGGGGGTAGAACTTTGAAAATCAAATGCCCCCATTTGGAAGCCTTATATGCACTTTATTGGCCATAAAAAGTGTATCGGGATCTGGGTACTGCTCTGGGAGATTGGAATTAATGGGGGAAAAAACGTAAAAAATTACAATTTCTAACCGCTTCCCGGCCGGCCATTGTACAAAAACGGACGGCCTGGAGCTTCCTGGATGTAAAAGGTTGTGTATATACGGCCTGTTAGCCCCGCCAACTCTGGCGTGCCGGGTATGAGCAGGAAAGACACAGCATTTAAAAAACAGCAGCGATGCCTGTTAACATTCAAGCGATCCACCGGCTTTAGAGCCGGCGGATTGCTTTCTGTACAATGTATAGAACCTGCTGCAACAAAACTGACATTTTTAAAGAAAAAACATGACATTTATTTATTTATTTATTTCAAAGACGACATTTAGGTCTGGTAGGAATGTTAGGAGTGACCCCATGTAAAAAAAAAGTGTGTGGGGTTCCCCCTCAAAGTCATACCAGGCCCTTAAGGTCTGGTAGGAATTTTAAAGAGGAACCACACACACAAAAATAGGAAGGAAAATGTGGAGTCCCCCCTAAAATTTCATACCAGGCCCTTGATCCCAGCATAGGCCTGGCAGGGCTGGAAAAGAGGGGCCAGCGAGCATAGGCGTAGCAGGGCCGGAAAAGGGGGGCGGGCGGCACATGGCCTCCCTCCCATACCAGGCCACATGCCCTCGGCACTGAGAGGTTGTTTTTCAGGGTCATTGACTTTTTAGCCTGCGGTTTGATCTGAGCCTGTTCTCTTAGGCAAAGTATGTTCAGTTTTAAATAGTGGCCCCCTGGAAAAGCACTTGGTCCCTGTTCTGATGGGGACAAGGGCCTCTTCCCCACAAGCCCTAGGGCGTTGGTTATGGGAGTGCGGGCAGTGGAAGTTTTTTCACATTAGGGTACCCCTTTAATAAAGGGGCACCCAGATGCGCCCCCCCGCCTTTGAATGAGTAAGGGGTACTTGTACCAATACCCATTCACTAAAGGGTTCAAAAATAGATTAAATAACACCAGACTTTAATCCTTTATTTGAAAAAAACACAACAAAGGATTTTTAAAAAGTCCTTTTATTTAAAAAAAAAAATTGATCCATCAACATTGGATTACAGGGTCAATCATGACCTGCAGTGTTGTCCATGACGACAATGACTCGACAGAATAAAAAATAAAACAATAAGTAGAGATTTTAAAAAAACGACAACTGCCATCCCATCTGCTGCGATGAGCACCCACCGCAGAATGGTATTTCGACAAGTGCTGGCAACTTAAAAACAATTGGGCAGAGCTAGCAGTGACAGCTACCTCCACCCAACTGTTTATAGTTGTAACAGGTGAGCCATGATTGGACAGAGTCATCATGGCTCTCACAGTTCTCTGTGCCCTGATTGGACAAAGTCTTGCACCTGACCTGTGGTCAGATGCAAGCCTTTAGCCTATTAGAGCTTCACAAGGCGCGTTGCCTTGTGGGGCGTTCAGCGGGCGAACAGCCCGCCGAATGCCCTGATAGTTGCTGTGTTCGACTAGCACACATACTAGCGATGTTCGAGTCAAACTCACATTCGGCTCGAACATCGAGCCCAACCCTAGTCATTAAGAATATGAGGGTGATATGTAGCAGCAATCTCAAATACTGCCTAGAATTGTTGAAGATTAGCCTCTCAGAATGGCTCTATCAACAATAACTGCAAGAAAACTACAGCTCAGAGCTGATGATCATTTGCTTTGTTTATTATGCATCACTATGTCTGCAGCATCAACCATGAAATGGGAGCACACGGCTTTTTTTGATAAAAAAAAGCTATGCTAGTGACATGTTTACAAAGCCAGCCATCACCATCTTAGTGCTGACAAAGTAATCAATGGCTTTGTTGGACAACTAAAAGTTAGAATTAGAGTTTGAGTTATCATTAAAGTAGGAGTTGAGGTTAGCATTAGGGTTAGTTTTGGCCTTTTAATTTTTTTTACAAGTAAATTCTACCTAAGGAGTCTAAATAATGAATTTTGATTCAAGTTAATTTGATTTGTAATTTATGTCACAAAATCAAGTTTGGCAAGATTGTCCACTCATCCTCAATTTTTGCCATGAACACTGGATTTAAAGCCAGGAAGATACCATCTGCAGATGAGCACACTTTAAGTTTGCACAATAACAGCTTTGGCATATTCAACCTGCTTTGTTTGCATGTTATAATAGAATTTACAGTATAAGTAACAACATTTCGAGAAAACAAAAAACAAAGAAAATAAAAAGGGATTGCTCCTATGCTTATACATTATTACACAACACAAATTGCTAACCTGAAAAGCCATACCTGGGCTGCTCGATGCATGCATTTGTTTAGATAATGGAGTACAGTGGCGACTCTAGGAACAATATGTAGGGGGGGGCACATAAGATACAACAGTCAAATTTGGGGGGGGCACAAATAATTTTCATTGCCTGTCGCAACCGCGGGGCACCGATGAGCTGATTTAATTG
>NW_017309071.1:79755-99994 GCF_000935625.1 Nanorana parkeri | reverse complement strand
AGTGCTCTGCGCGTGTACGACTGCTGCGACCCTGGTACTTCTGCCACTAACCCCGAGCTGTAGAGGGACTACAAATCTCAGCACAATATATAGCAATGCAAATTAATACCACCAGCTATAGAGGACTATAAATCTCAGAAATACATTGTAAAGCATTGCAGAATTCCATCAGCTATAGAGAACTACAAATCCCAGCAATACATTACACAACAATGCAGAATACCATCAGCTATAGAGGACTACAGGTCCCCGCAATACATTATACAGTGGTGCAATGCAGAAAACCACCAATGATAGAGGACTACCAATCCCAGCAATACATTGTACAGCAATGCACAATACCACCAGCTATAGAGAATTACAAATCCCAGCAATACATTATGCACCAATGCAGAATAATACAACCAGCTATAGAGGACTACAAATCCAAGCAATACATTATACAGTGGTGCAATGCAGAAAACCACCAATGATAGAGGACTACCAATCCCAGCAATACATTATACATCAATTCAGAATAATATAAAGCTACATACTCTGTGTTGCTGCAGGGTGGTAGCCTGATATCCCGATGGTCTCAGGGGGCAGTGTGGGGTCTCCTCTGGGGTCCGAAGGGTCTTTTGGGCGGCGAAAGCGATGTAAGCAGCACTGTGTGGTTCCCCAGGTAGGAGATGTGCAAATGATGCTGTAAACAAGCGCCACAGTTCACAGGACGTCTACTGAGGTCCCCAGCAAGCACAGGACCTCAGGCAGCCACTTTAGTTTGAAATTTTAAAGTGTCGGTGTTCTTTCAAAGTTTGGGACTACGTTGGAATGTATGACCAGTCACACATTTTAACGTAATCCTGCCCAGTTTTACAGCGGTGGAATGTGTGACCGCCCATCAGGTCAAGCATTCCAACACTTTGTCTGCTGTTCCAGGGCAGATCTGCTCACTGCGCATGTTCAGGAGAATCGCTCTGCATTACCTAATCTGCCTGAAACTCCTGATTGGTCCTCAAATGTCAATTCTATCCGACTTTGTCAGTGCGATCTCACATTCCACCGCATTCACAAAGTCAGATAGTAGTGACATTTTGAGTGACATTTGAGGACCGATCAGATGTTCCAGGCAGATGGGGTAATGCAGATGGGTTCTCCTGCACATGCGATGCCGATGTGTCCTGGAACAGCTGACAAAGCGTTGCAATGCTTGACCTAATGGGCGGTCACACATTCCACCGCCGAAAAACTAGGTGCAATTACGTAAAATGTGTGACCACGTGACTGGTCACACATTCCAGCGTAGTCACAAACCTTGATAGAACACCAGTATCTGTGTTTAGTATTGGGGCATTTTCACAAGTATGGGTACTCATGAAAATGCCCAGTATCTGCAGAGATACCGGTATCGGTATTAGTGCCTCCCTACTTTTAAGCATTCAAGCCTGGGACACTGCAAATGAGAAAAGGCGTGAGGAGTTTTCATTCTGTAAACTGTAGGATGGTATTAAAGAAAATTAGCCAAAAGGAGGAACTTTATATTCCATGAAAAAAAGCCCCATAGTAAGCCCTGTCCTGCATGTCTGTAGAATAATCATTATGGTCACTGAAGTAGCAGTCACTGTATAACTTTATTAGTTGTTGCTGCAGCTGGGAAACAAACAGTTAAACCCCTGTGCGGTCAATGAGGGTCACTATCTGCTGAACTGGTGGTCTAGAAATCTGATAAGGATTTAGCTGCACAGTGCACACTCCCGACAGTACAAAGATCTTTAATTGATGGCATTGCACCCAGGATCACTCTCTCTCTCCTCCCCCCTCCCCCCTCACCCCTTACCCTCAGAACTCCGGTGGCACCAAGAGAAGTGCTCTGACAGTTCACAGACTATGTATTCACATGCCCTGCATCTCCACCTGGGACCAGGAGCAAGTGTTAAAAAACAATCGTCCTCTAAGAGCAGAGGGAGAACTTACTGTGAGGAGCTTCACACACTGCATGACAGGCAGGCTCACAGCTACGGCCACAGTGCGGGCTCAGCAACTTCAAAGTCAGCAGCAGGGGGGCGAGGCTGACAATACAGCTACATCCAGATCTCTACAGACAGCCGCTGGAGCTGCTCGTATACTAGCACTAGCACTGGAGCCACTGCACCGCTGCTTAATTTAGCGGGGGCACACGGGGGGGGCAAAGCATAACACAAAGGGGGCAATATTTCACTTATTGGCAACTGTCACTATTTTGGTTGTATGTTCTTGCTATCCTACAGCAAAGTAGTCGACTTTGTAAAGGGAATAGTTGCTTTGAACTCACCATTTTTAATTGTTTTCTCTGGTCAAATGTTTTTTTTATCACTTTACTTGTATACACTCCTATGGGCCTTTTAACAGATCTCAAAACCTTTGACTTTGAAATTAGTGTCTGTATGTTATGAATTTACTGTACAACAGCTTGAACATGTTGAAAAGTATTGTCCAATGCATATTCTTGACACTGAACTTGATAATGATTTATATCAACACTTACTGATTCACAATGTTTATTCATGATGTGTATACCCATGGTGCTACCTATTTAAACATTCAAGGCACTCAGCTATCCAAGTGCAATTTAACCTTGGTTATGTTGAAACATCATGTATCATATAACACCATTCAGTGGATATACCTAGCATACAACTATCAATAATTATGTATGTATAATAATTACATTTATTTGTAATCGGTCAGCACTATAAAAATACGCAAATGTAATGTAAGCAGGGTTTCTAAATATTTATAGTATTAATAAAATAGCAAAAGGTGTTATTGGTAATAAAACAACAAATAAGCTTAATGACATAATTCAGTAAATATTTTTTGCAGTCTATCAAAACAATTTGCAGTAATTGTATATAATTGCATGTTTGTAAAAGATAAGATTACTTAGTAAGTGAACTAAAGCATTTTCTTCTTTGCTTTACCTGTTATGAACCTCTAACTTTGGATTAAAGTATATAACACAACATTCAAATCCACAAGTTTCCAAATAAAATCTAATAGAACATACATATTACAATGCATTTTAAGTTTCTACAATTCCTTAACTTTTTATTTCTCATAAATAATAATATTAATACTAATCATCATAATAATTCTAGCTTTACACATCTTTTTGCCTTCGTCCTTTATATTTATAGACCTTTACAAAATAGGTAAGTTTGTTCAGCCAAGTCATTTTGTCAAAGTCTTGTAATTCGTGTACCTCTGCATGCTGAATTTTAACAGGGGACATACACTGATTTATGTATTTAAAATCTGTATTTATCTCTTTGCCTGGAGTTCCACTATGATCTGTAGATAAGAGAGAATGAATGAATTTCTTCAGCTATGTTCCACTGACTATTTCCCTAATTTATCCCTGAGGCCTCGTTCACATTGTGAAAATTTGCTTTTATTTACATTTTGTTCTCTATGCAGTTTTAGAGATATAATATGTTTGTTTTTGTTTAATGAAAATTAAAGAAACAGTTCACTACTGGGTTTCCAGTATGTGTGTTCATTCCTTTTTAGCACTTTTTTTGGTGTTGTACTGTTTCTGTTAAAAGTTTATGTCAAATCTTCATAAAACATATGTACTGTGTATAGGTTTTTTTTGTAATTACATATTCCAGATGAGGTGACTGGAGTTTGTAATTAAATATATTCTTTGTTGTGGGTTATCACTGTCCAGGGGAGTTGCATGCCGATGAATCTTGAAGGGGGTTATTGATCTGCCCTGGCGTATCCAGTTAATTACATAGAGTATGGCAGGAAACAATAAGGTCCTCAGACTTTTCAGAGCCTAGACCCTTGATTCTCACAATAGGTGCAAACTTTCTTTTGTCTTTGGCTAAGAGCTTCAAAGGATCCTTGTAGGTAGTAAACAATTAGAGTGTCCACCCTGGGGTTAGCCTACAGACACCTGCACATCTGGAATTTTTCTGCCATAAAGTTGAATACCATAGTGTCATTAAAGATTTGCATAGAAAGAGATTGGAAGTTCTAACAAAGAGTATTTGGAAATGTCCAATCTCCAGATAATTCTTATCTGATTACACCAATCGATGCCCCCCAATGCATCTCTATGAACACAAGTGGTATATTAATCAAGGGGTGAGGAGAGAAATTTAGTCTTTTTAGACCACCAGAATGGGGTCCTCATGTGACAATTAACAGGTACTCCATCCGCACTTATATGTCTATTGCTTGTCTCATATATATGAAGGTCTTTGTATTTTGCATGCTTAAATCTTTTCGTTCAAGGTCTTTTGTGTTTTGTAGTTAGAGTGTTGGTTAACTGTATCTTAATACTCTATACCGATAAATTGCAGTTATTGTGTTGAGGTAAAAAATCTCATTATTGAATCCTCATAACCATATACTTGTAGGTATGAACGCGTATATAGCAGATCATAACTTAAATTAGTAATTTGGGTAACAGTACTAAGGACAAAATGCATGTAAAGTGTTGATGGTAATAACAAATATTGTTTGACAGGAAACTGCCAGACATAAATGCAAAAAAATTGTACTTCAGCATGTGGCAGCAAAAAAAAAATCTGTCACATCGTGCAAGTTTAGTGACTGGACTTTTAAAAAATAAATAATTTATTTAAATACAGAAGCCCGAGAATGCACACAAAAGTGACATATAAACAACAAACCAACAGATAGACATATGGTCAACAAATGCAGTGCAGTCCAAATAAATATTTGAAAAAAGATACTCCACATGCCAACTGCAAATGTCCTGTCTGTCCTGTACACCTGTGCGCCTACCCCCCAAAAAAAATTAAAATGGGAGAGAAAGCATATTGTTGAGAAGAGAAGACGGAATCTAGTATAGCTAGACTGTGGCTTTTTATGGTGCCTGCAATACATGAAGTATATGGCAGAGCAATAACACTGTGATCCCAAATATGAAACTCCTCCTTAGAGTCAGGACTTTGAGGATTGAGATGTATCCTTGCTCAAAGTCAAAGGGGCTGATTTATGAAAACTTCTATACCTCCATCAGATAAATCCAGCTCCAAATGCACCATAAAATACACCATTGCACATTCATAAAACAGTAACACCACGTCTTAAATATGACACAAAAAGATAAAGGTTATGCACCAAAATCAGGAGGTTCATGAAGTAGCGCATAGACATTTGGATCTTCGTCCACTTGGTAGTGGCAAGTCACATGTAGAAAGACTATTACATTATTATTTAAAAGCTGTAGAGGGACTACACTTCTCAGCAATACACTATAAAGCAATGCACAATACCATCAGTCATAAAGGACTACAAATCTCAGCAATACATTATACAGCAATGGAGTATGGAACCAGCTATAGAGGACTACAAATCCCAGCAATCCATTATACAGCAATGCAGAATACTACCAGTGTTTGAGGACAACATATCCCAGCAATACATTTTACAGAAATGCAGCATAATATGAAGCTATATACTCTGTTGCGCACCAGGGCTGTGCAGCTTCTCAGGAGGCTGTGAGGGGTCAGACCAGGGCTGTAAGTGGGTCTTAAGAGGCTGTGCTGGGTTGAATAAGGGCTGTGCACAGTCTCATCAGGTCTGTCTGTAGACTTACCAGGGCTGTACATGGTCTAAGAAGGATATGTGGGAGTCTGACCAAGGTTGTGCCGGGTTTCACAATGGCTGTGCAGGATCTCACCAAAGCTGCATGTGCAGTCACACCAGGGCTGTGCGGGGTCTCAGGGAGATGTGCGGGGTCTCACCAGGGCTGTGCAGGGGGTCAGGATGATGTTCAGGGTCTAACCATGGCTGTGTAGAGTCTCACCAGGGCTGTGCTTGGTTTCAGGAGGATGTGTGGGGTCTCACCAGGGCTACATGCGGTCACACTAGGGCTGTGCAGTCTCACCAGGGCTGTGTGCGGTCTCACCAGGGCTGTATGTGGTGTCTTACAAGGGCTGTGTGCAGTGTCTCATCAGGGCTGCAAGCGGCGTCTCACCAGGATTGCAAGCGGCGTCTCACCAGGATTGCATGCAGGTCTTACTAGGGCTGAATGCCAATCTCACCAGGGCTGCAAGCTAGTCTAACCAGGGCTGCATTTGGGTCTCGGTATGGCGGTTTGCAGCATCCCACCAGGGCTGCCTGCAGTCTCAGCAGGGCTGCATGCAGGTCTCATTAATAATGCATTTGGGTCTTACCAGGGTTGTGTTTGGGTCTCACAAGAGCTGCATGTGGGTGGCAGGAGAGAGGAGAAGGAGATGTGTGGTCGGACCCATGCTGTAAAAGACAGCCACCGCAGGTCCCTAGCAGGATGCCCTGAGGTCCCAGCAAGTGTGGGACCTCACAGCAGCCGCTCCTGTTTAAACATTTAAAGTTTTGGCATTGGCGCTTAGTATCAGGGCATACTTGTGTTGGTATCGGTGCATCCCTATTTAAAAGTCATGGAAATGTTAGCAGTGCATTTATTTATTAACCATGCATCAGTAAAGTTCTCAGGAAAGTACTGGTTGTCACAAACAGTAACAGATGAAAAACATATAGACGCTATGAGAACGGGGGAGTGCTGGAAGCATTCATGCATATGTATAAGGTGGTTGGTGGAATTCTGACCTCATAAAACATGACAATGGTTTATTAGATGATCTCCATGATAAATGTCACTATCTGTGTAGACAGTAGCACATACGCTGCTGGTGTGTGGAATTACTCAAACTGCACTCCATCCTCATAAACAGGCAAATAACACATTTGCTCATTTACATATACAATTGACCTATTCTGCCAATGATAACCCATGAATTCCTGCATGTGGGGATATTTTTTTAACATCCTGAACTAACTTAGAGAGGCCAGCATTAGCAGCACCCTTAAATATGTTATGTACAATTGTCTTTTATTACAACTAAAATGAACTACAATTTGTTAAATCTTTTTTTTTTTAGTTCATCTCAAAAAGATTTGGAGACAAATCTTACACATACCTCTTACTGGACCCCCACTCCAGCAGGCATGTTTAGTAATGTATTTGCATGTTTTTACTTGTTTATTTTTTGGGAGTTTTTAGCAGGAGTACTTTATTGCATTATTTGTACATGTAAACCCTGGTGGCTCTGCAATACTCAAATTGCTCCTTTCTGAATTATTTCTTCATTTTGGATTCTATTTTTGCTTTGGCAGTAAATTACCCATCTCATTAAAAGGACTAGATACACCCCAATTTGGGAAAATGTTCTGGAAGTGCACATGCACCATATGGCACACTGGAGTCATGTTATTTCTGCATAATAGGTTAACATAATTTCTACTTTGGGTGGTGATTTGGCGCCAATCGTTGTATACCATGCCTACAGCCGTGGTATATAAGGATCACAATAGTTAATGTTTGCTTTGGCTAAATTCAGATGTATATATGTATTATGGATATATTTGTAATGTATCCTATCTGTTCCTTAACTTCAGATGTGACTATGTCTTTTCTCATATGGCCACATTTTTGTTGATTACATGTTTAGATCACCATGTTGCTTTCTAATGACAAATGGTATTTTTCCCAAACTAGTGTTGCTTGTATATTTTGTATTTTTTTTTGTAGTTTTTACTGTGGTGTTGTGGCCAGGATCAAATGCATTGTTATCATTGTAGGTCAGGTTTTTAATATCCACTTATATTTTTCCTTGTTACTCACATACTGTCTTTTCATGTTCCTTTGTGAAACTCACAATCTGATGCTGGCAAGCTATGGGCATGTATATGTGAATTGTTCTATGTGTTTTTTACATCACTTTAGGTATATTTAGTGGGTTGATCCATTTAGGGTTACCACATCCCATCAAATCTCAATGTATTTCTTGTTAAATCATATCAGGATTTTAAGGTACCCACACATAGACAATGTGTGATAATTTGACAAAATTGTATTAACTTTCTATTAATGTGCTTTGATACAGCACTTTGGGAACATCCAACTTCTTTTGCAATTAACTTTTGAGGCTTTCTCCTTATGGAGGGTGTCAATGATGGGTTTATGCACAACTGTCAGGTCAGCAGTCTTTCCCATGATTGTGATTCCTACTGAATCAGACTGAGAGACCATTTAAAGGCTAAATAACCCTTTGCAGGTGTTATGGCTTAATTAGCTGATTAGAGTGGGACACTTTGAGCCTAGAATATTGCACCTTTTCACAATTGTCTAATTTTCTGAGATTGTGGATTTGGGGTTTTCATGAGCTGTAAGCCATAATCATCACAATTATGACAAATCACGGCTTGAACTATCTTGCTTTGCATGTAATGAGTCTATCTCATATATTAGTTTCACCTTTTAAGTTGCATTAATAAAATATATGGTGTGCCAAATAATAAAAGTGGCTCAGTACTCCTCTATGGATGCCTCACCATATCCACATCCAATTGTTAGTTTCACTTAATAAATTACATAGATATCAAACCATATTCCAAAATATTTTTGCAAATTTCATAACAGGAGATAACAGAAGTTGGGATTGACTCAACGCATTTAATGGATATTTTCCACTTCCTCAGGAGTTATGTAAGGCACTATTCAATATAAATAATTAATATCTAGCATTCATACAACTGTAAGATAAAGATCATATATTTACAATTTTGTTGTCTTACTTGTCTTGCTTGAAGTGAACCTGGAGCTATCATAGATCCAGATACGCAAAAACACCTGCTAAAAAGTCTGATTGGCAAGCGTTGTGACAGAACATGGAGAGTCCCCTCCACCTGATTGACTTACTGTACATATCAAGGAGATCTGATGTTGTCATATTACAATATGATAATCAACAAATAAATTATATACAAGTATTGAAAGGATAGTTTTCTGGGTATTATGAAAATTCAAGTTACCTGCCACAAACTTTCCCTATTCAGAGTATGCATTCTACCCCCATATCCAACAATTTCCTCCATGTCTGCATAACAGTCATATAAGAAGTCTGTAGTGGGGGCAATAGCATACTGCTTAATTAGTTGCAATATAGTTAATTAATAGTCCATCCATTAGTAATCCTATGTATTATTTAGCTAATGGGATTATAAACATATACAGGGAGAAGTATTAATAACTATTAAATAGCCAGCAATCATTATTAAATTCCCAAATAAGTAGAGTTACCAAAGCATATATAATTCAGAATGAAGCATACAGGACCGGAATAGTGTAAATATACATAACTCCTGCTTCCCTAATTACAGGCTATGGGCATAGATGAATTAGTGTGCACGTGGATAGAAAACTGGCTACAACAACGTGCGCAAGGTGTATCAGTTAATGGCACTTTCTCAGACTGGGCTGAGGTCATGAGTGGCATACCCCAGGGTTCGGTGATGGGACCCATGCTTTTTAACCTATTTATTAATGATATAGGGGAGGGAGTGAGAAGTCATATCTCAGTGTTTGCTGATGATATGAAAATTGGGAGGTTAGTAGACACAGATTTAGACATTATAACCTTACAGGAGGACCTGTAGAAAATCGGGGAACTATATGGCAGATGAAGTTCAATGTCGATAAATGTACGGTAATGCACCTTGGAGTTAAATATAGGCAAATGGACTATATTCTTATGGGTGTGCCACTAGGGAAGTCAGAAACGGGGAAGGATTTGGGGGTCATTATAGACCGCAAACTGAAGAATAGCTTGCAGTGCCAGACTGCTGTAAACAAATCAAGCAGAGTCCTGTCTTGCATTAAGAAGGGAATGTATTGCAGGGACAAGTCTATAATTTTGCCACTGTACAGATCACTGGTTCGGCCACATCTGGAGTATGCGGTCCAGTTTTGGCCACCAATACTCAGAACGGATGTCCTTGAGCTGGAACAAAGTCCAGAAGAGGGCAGCCAAACTCATTAAGGGGTTAGAGGATCTGAACTATGAAACAAGGTTGTTAAAATTAAATATGTTCTCGTTGGAGGTTAGGAGATTAGTAAGGGACATGATTTTCATGTATAAACTATTCAAGGGGGACATCAATCTTAGTAACAAACTGTTTACGGTCAGCTCCGTAACAAAGACCAGAGGGCACAACCAAAAATGGTGGAATTTTTTTTTCACAGTTAGAGCGGTTAAGGTCTGGAACTCGCTGCCACAGGAAGTGATCTCAGCTAAGAGTGTGGAATCATTCAAGAGACTCCTGGGCGAGTTCCTTGGAGACCATAATATACAGGGGTACAGGTATTGCTAAGAGAAAAATCACACATGGACACATACATACATACATACACACACACCTGCTCATAAATGCATACACGCAATAGGTTGGACTTGATGGACTTATGTCTTTATTCAACCTCAAATACTATGTAACTATGTAACATTAGAGACCCACAAACTTCTACTACATCACTAGTAAAAAAACAACTAAATGCCCCCCATTACTAACCTAGTGTAGTAGTGGTAAAGTGAGGGGACAGAGATCCCACCTCCTCCCCACACTCATTTGGGGGTGGCAGCTAGCACTGATGGGGAGATTCCTTTTATATCCCCACAATGCGGCACTACCCCTGATACAGCATCATCGTGTGACATCAGCATGATGTGGACACGCTTAACTGTGACTGCGCAGGTCAAAAATTGCCAATTGTGCATACACGAGACATGTAGACAGATGTATATCAAAGCAGTAGTCATTCTCCATGTAAAGCACCACCACCCAAATACATGCCCCCTTCCCACAGATGGGCGGAAATACTTCCGCAACCATTGGTCTGAGGGGAAGAGGAATCATAAACCATGGATGCCAGACATCTTGTGGTGGAATCTAGCTACCAAGTAGAACCATACACATATACACAATAGGTTGAACTTGATGGACATGTGTCTTTATTCAACCTCAAATACTATGTAACTAATTTGCAAATAAATGGGGATGCGCAAATCAAAATGAACAGGAAATTACTATTCCTCAAACCCCAGACTAGTGCTCCAAGCCTGGAACAGAAGGCAACAATAGGCAACAATATTGGAGCACACATTCACATCTTGTGATGCCGAGGCAAATGCTGTCATTAATTCCTTGCCTCTAAGCACACACACACATAATTTGGTACACATTTACATGTATGAAATAAATAAAATTAAGCCTAAACAATCAACAAGTTGATAGACTTTTCATGGAGCTGGAGAGGGAAGATTTAAGAGAACATAAATCCTTATTGTAACATGCACAGGTAATTTGCTGTTAGGGAAACCAATTTGGATTATGAAATATTATACAAACAAATAAAACATCCTGCTATTTCCAACACTAAAATTAAAACCATGTGTTAAAGTCTACTAATATTTACAAATAATGTTTATAGGGTTTTATTCATATAGGAATTATGTATGAATGTGAAGGACCTGTGATGATTGATTTTCTATATTTGTATTTGTTCAGTTTGGGAATGTACGCAAGCTGACTTTATAAAGTCCATGACTTTGGCTAAGTTTATTGAGATGTAATACTATATGTTTAAAATACAATAATTTGCTACACAGATGTTATTCATTTATAGTTGTTAATGTGGATTAGAACAACCCATCCCTTCCCTAATCAATGAGGGAGACTGTGGGGTTGCTTTTTGCAGAATAGTCTAAATTCAAAAATCAAATGAAACTCTATGAAGAGTTTACAAAGTATGAATGCTATCTCTATACTGTAATATTTCTTGATTAGAGTATCAATATGGAAATAACATTGAATTATGTATAACTATATTAATATATGTAACATTATTTGATCTAAATGATAGTTATGGATGCGTTTAACTTATAGCTGCAGTTAGCAGGAAGGTGAGGGCACTCCTACCCCTTCCTCCTACTAGTGGTCTTAACAAAGTGATTCAGATTTCAGCTGTGAGGCACCACAGGTCCCAGGTGCTGTCATGTTTTAATATGAGAAAATGGACTATTCATTCGCATAAGGGAAAAAGGGACGTATTTTCCCATTCCTGGGCACTTTTACACCGACATGATGAAGACACATACATGCAAACACTAAACGTTTGCAAGAACATACCTATACATTTACATAACTATGTTTATATTTTGATTCATGCTATTTATCTTGTAATCATTTGTAATTAAACACATTTTTGGTTGATATGCAAGAATGGAAGCAATTTTCTCCTTTGAACATCTTCTGCCCTATGTCTTCAAGATAATAAGAGTATGATATCAAAAATGCATATTCTACACCAGTTACCAAGACATGCAGCCTGGGTGGGCATAAAAGGAGAGAAGGAAGTATGTTGTTTGCCTCCCTGTTACCAAACCAGGTCAAATGTGTGTAACTGGTAAGAGTGCTCCACCAAGCCCCCATTGCTCCCTTAAAAGACATTTTGGCCTTATGTTGAAGAGAAAAAGCCCTTCCACACATTTCTTTTACCCAAAAAGGATGTGGGTTGTTACATGGGACACTTGCTAAAATGTGAAAAAGCCTCTGTACAAAGGAAAATTAGTACAGGCGATAGAGTCACCCTCTCTTTATCATTTCCATAAGAAGTTCTAAATAAATAAAGATGTGTGCGCTTTCAGAGAGTTGTTTAAAGACTAAAAACACAACAGCATTTCATTAAGAAAACCCCATCCCACAGTGTAATCCAGCATCAATGAGATTGTCCAGTGATGTAATCAAGATCAAGCAGGACGTTCAACTTGGACACCCACTACCTTGCAAGCTGGCATCCTGCTGGGGTGGAAGAGGAATGTGGGAGAATGTGTGACGCCGCGGGCTCGCAGGGACAAGGTGAGTGTCACTTTTCTCTGCAGCCCCGAGTCTAGCTCGGGGTTACCGCTCCTGGTATGGAAAATTCACCCCGAGCCAGACTCAGGAATACCGCCAGGGAGGTTAATCATTGTTACTACGGTTTTTGATGCAGCTTAAGCAATTATAGTGGCAATGTCTTTGTTGAGAATTTTCTAGGGTACACAAAATATGAATAAACATCAAGTTACACCACATGCTGATCTGAATCTGACATTCCCCTTGCAAGTTTCCTGCTGCGAAGGAAAAAAAATAGAGCATGGCCTATAGAAAGTAATGCCACCATCAACTATATACAAGTTCATTTTAGAAAGGAAAATAGACTGCTATGCAAAAAAAGTATAATGGGACTTAATTGTGGCTAATTATTAGCTAATTGCAATCATTGAGAAAGAGTGAGTGCTTAGGAGCGATCATATAATAGCTACAGATCATATGAGAAAGTTCACCAATCAGCCTTTTCTGGATTCTGCTAATAGAAACAAGGTTTCTAAGGCATTTGAAAAACAGCCGGAAGATACCTATTTCATGTGCAAGATCCTATTCATTGGCATTTGGCACCAAGCTCAATCTATCCTCACTTCTAAAAAGGCCAGACATTTACCAACATGTGGGTGGTACTATGACATTTATATGCTTTTATATGTTATCTCTGCATTTTGGAATATATGTGTGCCTTATTAAATTAAGTTATTTAAAATAGGATGATAGGACATGTAGGGCAGCATAAGGAAGCCCAATGAAGGCCACCAGGAACAAACATTGCAAACATTTTGGGGTAAACCACCAAATATTTGCAGATATTAGCAAATCAGTGAATTAAGAGTTAAATATTGGCTAATTTGAAGAAATAAAGTGTAGTTCCCCAAAAAATGAATTAGCTGCTTATTCAGAAGGATTTTCATTTCAATTTTAGTCTCATCTTGACTTAAACAAAAATGCCAGATTTATAGTATATAACTCTACTACATAAATTAATGCATTTATTGTACATATCCTGAATAAACTGTTCATTTTTATTAGTAACATTTTTAGCAATACCATGATATCAGAGATTTTAGTAGGAAGGTAACATTCAGTTTGCCAAGGGAAAAGTGTGATCTGTAGGTCACTGAGATGCAGAAAATCAAAAGGATGAATGCAGTTTAAAGGAAAATGCCTCTGGTTACTAATCATTTTGAAGTGCACTAGTTCATCAAGAAAGTAAATTCAAAGTTATTTTTATAAATTCAGAATACATCTCCCATACTAAGTAGCTGAAACATCTCTCCTGTACAGCATTTTTCTGAATTTTATAGATTATCTCAATCTGTGTAAATGTTTTATACATCTTGTTTTATGTTAAAATATTATGTTATATATATAATATAATATTTACTATTGTACTATTTTACTATTTTAAAATAAAAAGCATTTACATGTTATAAATTCAGAATACATCTCCCATACTAAGTAGCTGAAACATCTCTCCTGTACAGCATTTTTCTGAATTTTATAGATTATCTCAATCTGTGTAAATGTTTTATACATCTTGTTTTATGTTAAAATATTATGTTATATATATAATATAATATAATATTTACTATTGTACTATTTTACTATTTTAAAATAAAAAGCATTTACATGTACACTATCCTGAAAAAAAAATATATATATATTTTACTGTGTATGCTGTATATATTATTTTTTCATAAGTGTCAGACCTTTATCTGCTGACACAACCTTTCTCCATCATACTGCCCCACTACAATGATTGTTTGAGTCATGGCTCTAATTCCTGTGCAAGCTCTGCTTCAGGCTATTGTCAAAGCTTACACATGGTTAATGCCCTGTGCCACTGCCTTACATGACAGTGTTCAGACCGGCTGATTTTCTGCTCAGGCCTGAGCAATGCATCTTTGAAAAAAGAGCTGAAGGTCACATGTCAAACCTTGAAGCACTAATGAGGATAGAGGATAATATTACAGAGAGTCAGTGAAGAGAGAGATCTCTGAGCTGCCACTGCTGAATTAGTTTTGAATGTGAAAGCTGTCATTTTCATCCTTTATTTACTTAAAAGGATCCTTAAGTATGAAAGACAAAACTCCTGTTTTCTCTTGTTGTATAAGTTTCCAAAGTCATCAATTCATTAAGTAAAAAAAATAAAGATGAGCATGATGGTGTTGGAGCATGTACCTTAAAACAATATAAATCACAGCTCACAACACAAAATACAGTATGTCTCCCCAAAGACTGACCAAAACTGGAGACTAAGTCACCACATCACCTTTATTCCAATTACAAATACATGTGCTGTATTCAAAGGGGATTTAAGAGATGCTAATATTAGTTATATTAAAATGCATAATTTATTTCTCCACAGATTTAAAAAAATCAAAATCATTAAAACAAATTACATACAAGGACATTATATAAATAATTTTTCTCCTCTGTGATACTTCCAAAAATAAACACGTAATGGATTTATTTTATTTCTTAGGGAGTTAAAAGTATTGTTTTGTTAGATAATTACAGTTCACAAAGGAAATATGACCTTACACACCTGGTATGGCTTATAGACAAATTCATGGTGCTATCACTAGTGATGAGCGAAATGTGTCTGGGTTTGATTCAAGGGAGGTTAACAAACTCTTTAAAAGTCTGCAAATTGCACATTTTAATGTGAACCCCCATTAAAGTCCATGGGGCAAATTGTGACAATCAGTTCTCTCAATTTTCAAAGATAATAGGCAAGTGATTGTCATTGTCAAGCACAAGGCATAGGGAGCTGAGCACTGACCTTGGGGTCATGTACCAATGCAAAAAAGTTTGAAAAATATCACTTATCTAAGAGGGTTATGCACTAATGAGCCAAAGGATCCAGCCATAGCTTCGGCTGATCTTTTGGCTCACTTCGTCCGCCTGAGCCCTTCAGTTTAGTCGAACCAAAGGGCTGCTGTATGGGCTATTCACTATAGCCCATACAGCAGCCAATGGCAGCCGAGGGGCTCAGCTGAGCCAAACCGAACCCATATGCTTTGGCTCGGCTGAGCCGTAGTGACACCCAAAGCGTGGAGAAAGGTCGGCCAAAGCAAATGACAGCTAGGCGGAGCCAGCCGTGATCTCACGGCTCACTCCACCCAGTTGTAATGACAGATCAGTGTCCCCAAATTACCTGGGGGATGCTGATGTCCTTAAACAATAACAACTGGGAGGAGCTAGCCGTGACATCATGGCCAGCTCCGCCCAGATGTTTTTTGCTCAGGACCTGCTAGAAGACTTTGGTAGGTGCCGGCCAATAGTAAACAGTTGGGCGGAGCTAGCGGTGATGTCACCACTAGCTCCATGCAATTGTTTATATTGTGGCGGCATCTATCAGATTCAACATTATGTTGGAGTTGGTTGCGTGCTGTCGGCGTGCGTCCTTTTTACAATATTTTTTTATTTCACTGAGTCATTATCGTCGTGGATAACGCTGGATGTCGTGATTGATGCAGGATTATGTTGGTGGATCATTTTTAAAAAATAAAAGACTTGCCAAAAACTTGTCTGGTTTTTTTTCAATTAAAATTATTTTTCTAAAGTTTGGCATCTATTTTATACTTTTAATTTAACCCTTTAGTGAATGGGTAGGGGTAGTACCCCTTACTCATTCACAAGGGGGGGCGCATCTGGGTGCCCCTTTATTAAAGGGTTACCCCAATGTGAATAAGCCCACACCCCCCCACAACCAACGCCCCAGGGCTTGTTGGAAAAATGCTCTTGTCCCCATCTGCACGGGGGCAAGGTGCTTTTCCAGGAGCGACCCTGGAAAAGCGCCCTCCCAGTGCAGAGGACATGTGGCCTGGTATGGCAGGGAGGAGGGGGCACTGGAAAAGCGCCCTCCCAGTGCAGAGGGCATGTGGCCTGTTTTTTATATATATATATATATACACACACACATTGTTTTTCATTTAAATAATTACCATCAGTTTTGGGTGGAAGGAAAACAATAACTTAAATCTCTTAGTTATAAATTAAATTCAGTTGGAGGGATTTCTGGATCCTTTAGTCTCTTCCCACTTTATCCTATATGGTAATACTATATCTCTTGAAAGAATGATATAATTACTGTAATTTGTCCATCCAGTCAATCACGTTTGGTTTCACAGAGGGGTCACACCCTTTCAGTAACTGCTACCAGTTTCTCCAAGAGAAAAGGTTATCCTATAAAATTGAGAAAACACCAGTTTTGGGTGTAGTTATGTTTTAATCTTAGATATTTATGATAGCTATATACACCAGCTGACACTGGTGTAGTAGACGTCAGTCTATCCTGCCCAGCAGTTATGCAGAGAGTAGTGAATTATCGGTTTCATCTCAGTTTAATGAAAGATAGCTATAAAAGGTACACAGAGGCAGCTCTCTAATTAGGCGGTCGCCTAAGGCCTCGCCCTCACGGGGGCCTTGCAGCCGCCTAACTCGCCTTCAGTGGCTAGTGAAAAAATGCCGGAGCGAACCGGGCTGAGGCCCCTTTAAACGGCCGCAGCAGCGACGATCACATATGCCTTTTATCTCTCTCCTCCTGGCCACTCTGTAGCTGCAGCGGCCAGGAAGGAGAAAAGCCGATTCAGCTTTCAGCTGCCCTCTGCTCTAATGCCTGGCGGGCATTGCCCGCTTCCATAGTCGGCCTCCTCGGCAAGAACGTGCAGCTCCTCCCACTCCAGCTGCTATGGGCTGGGAGGAAGCCTGCACCACTACCATTGGCCAGTTGACAAATGGGCGGGTCCTGGAAGCAGGAAGACGGCTGGAGGCACCATGCTGCACTGGAGGGTTCACAGCACAAAACATCACTACTCCCCCCCCACCAGGAGAGGAAGAGGGAAGAAGAAGAACAACAACAACAGCACTGTAAGTCTCTGTGCCGTGCATCCCAGTCCTCTATACTATCCCCCTCTCTATATTCTGCACCCCACCCCCTCTATACTCTGTATCCCCACCCCCTCTATACTCTGTGCCCCTCATCTATACTCTGCGCCCCTATATACTTTGCGTCCCCACCCCTGCGCTCTGGGTCCCACCCCTGTGTTCTGCATCCCAGCTGACCTCCAAACTCTATGTCACACCTCTGAACTCTGCACTCTGCGTTATCACTGACCTCTGCACTATGCATTATCACTGTACCTCTGCACTCTGCATTATTACTGACCTTCACACTTGCGTTATCACTGACCTATGCACCTTGGCAATTTAATTTTTCAAATTGATTTTGCTGCGTTAGGTGCAGCAGCCTCCTGGGGAACTACGCAACGCCTGCTTACAGGGCCTCCGCTGCCTGCACATCTCCCCCTTCTGAGACCCTCTACCAAGACACCAGACCTGTACTCCGTAGCAGATCAGCAGCACGAGTATGCACCAAACTAAACTTTTATTCTGCATTGTTGTGCAATGTGTTGCTGGGATTTGTAGTCCTCTATAGCAGATGGTATTATTCTTCAGTGGCAGAACTACCAGGGTTGCAGCGGTTGCAGCTGCGATTGGGCCCTGGTGCTCCCCCATTGTCCTGAAATCATTAGTCTGTATTGTTTTGGAAAAACTGTCACATGACACTTTAACAAAGGTATGGGTAATTGTATTTGTGAGTACTTGAGGAAAGGTATCCGTACCTGTACCCGGTCTAGAAAAAATGGTATCGGTGGATCTCTACTCCCATCCCAAAAATGCACCTTCGACCAGCCCTGATCACAGACTGCTGGCTGTCACTGGCAGCTGTGAGGAGGAGCTTTCTGTCTCAACAGCCACAGCTCCGGCAGAGAGAAAGAGGGGAGAGCCTGCCCGAGGTGACACACATGCTAGCGCCCTCTATACTCTGCGTCCCATCCCTCTATACTCTGTGTCCCCTCCATCTATACTCTGCGTCCATCCCCCCCTTTGCCACCCCTGTACCCTGCGTCCCACTCCTATACTCTGCGTCCCACCCCTGTAGTCTGCGTCCCACCCCTGTAGTCTGCGTCCCACCCCTGCAGTCTGTGTCCCACCCCTGCGCTCTGGGTCCCACCCCTGTGCTCTGCATTCCATCTGACCACCGCACTCTACGTCACACCTCTGACCTCCGCACTCTGTGTTATCACTGACCTCTGTGATTTAATTTTTCAAATTGATTTGGGTTACTTACTACTGACCTCTGCACTTTGTGCGATACCTTCTCCTGACTGATGCACTCTGTATGTTTCTTACGACTGACTTCTGCACTCTGTGCGTTACTTACGACTGACCTCGGCACTCTGTGCGTTACTTACGGCTGACCTCTGAATTACTTCCTTAGGGTCAGTGTTTTGTGTCTAGTTATTTATAGAATTAGATAAGAGACAGAATAAAATTCTAGCTCTAGGAGCTGTGGATTACAGGCTGTTTGGATTAAACGCTAGTCTTAAAATATGCAATTGATTCATTCAATTTTTTATTATCGTTTGCATTTTTTTTCATTATGGGTGTAAATGGGGGCCTCACGTTTGAGTTTCGCCTAAGGCCTCACAAAGTCTAGAGCTGCCTCTGAAGGTACAGCACCTTTACAGTGACTGTGGGTGTGTGAGAAGACAAAAAAGTCCAGCTTATGAATTGGTCTCCACTCTCCACTCACCACTCTCCTCCTGATTGCTGGACAGGATAGGCTAAGGACCATCCTTTCCTCAGCCTACCCTGTCCAGCAGTCAGACTGAATGTCAGCTGCATACTTTTGCAAATATTTCTAGACCTCTGCATCGCTGTGAGCGCATACAGTTTTACCTACTAGAAACACATTTGTTTGCTTTTACACACAATCAGGTTTAACCTGGTTGTCTTTGTTCCCTCGTTCTTAGGAAATCTCTGCCAACCACAGCAGCAGATTGATAGAACAGACTCTTTTTGCACATGTTTTGAGTTTTTTGTCAAGCAATTAGCCCCATGTGCCCCCGTGAAGTACCACTACTAACTCAGTACTAAGGTGCATGAAGGCTCATACCTATTATAATCTTGTACATTTGATATACATTACACTATTTTACTATCTCCATTGGTTAATGTGCTAGGGCAGTGATGGCGAACCTTTTTTGATCCCGAGTGCCCAAACTGCGACGCAAAATCAATTTATTTATCTCAAAGTGCCAGCGCTGAAAATAAGTTTGGTATTGCAGTTTGGGCGCTCGGGTTTAAGAAACGTTCAACATCACTGCCAAACGGCCTTGTACAGCTCTCACGGGGGACCTGAACATCCCGGATCGCCTCTGTAGTCGGGCCGGTCACAATCAGGAAGCGGTGGTGACCTCTAAACAGGCAGATTAGACGGCCGCTTGCGGGGGCCTCCCGGGGTCTTAGCGAGGAGGAAGCAGCCGTGTAACCTACCTGTTTATTGGCTGCCGCTGCCTAATTGTGACTGGCCCGGATCGCATACCAAGGCGATCCGGGTCAGTCGGATCTTTTTCAATTGGTGGTCCCTGAACGCAGTGGTGTATTCTGGTTTGGGGCTGCCCTAGGCAAGGCAAAACAC
>NW_017309071.1:69076-79113 GCF_000935625.1 Nanorana parkeri | reverse complement strand
ATTCAAACTTTGATTTATTCATCAACCCCCAATTTATGTTTTGCACAGATTCACGGACATATTGCTTTTTACACATTGACATTTGTTAATCTATGGTGGGCCCTGCCAGCACAGTGCTCCTACCTTACACGGGAAGCCCAGCCTTCACTGCTGTCTCGGCGCCCAATCTTTTTAGCTTCGCTGCTCGACTGGCCCGTTGGCGATGCCTCCTCCATCGTTGCCCCGTCGGCTGCCTAATGTTTTGTGGCCTGAACCTGGGCTGGCGTGCCAACAGAAAGGGCCTTGCGTGCCCTCCCTGGCACGCGTGCCATAGGTTCGCCACCACTGTGCTAGGGTGTCCATGCTCTGGTGTTTGTGTTTTTGTCTTTCAGTTTCATGTCCCCTCTTCCAGTATTTTGGAGCTGCATACCCAGCCTTATCCTTCCCACATCCTGGATTTTGTTGATATACCTTCAAGTGCACTGATGCACTTTTTTGCTTATATACACCCTTGTAACAGTGGCAAAAATCTTTTTTTGAATAAAAAGTAAAACTTAAAATGTAACATTTTAAGTTTTTCTAAAAAATAGGAAATAGCCATAAAAAGTGATATTAGGTAGAACTCTGCTGGCAGACATGTGTTGATCTAGGGACACTTTTTAGTTGCCATTTCTAGCAAAATCATATACATCCTAAGCAATAGCAATTTTGACATTAGCAACACAGTATATAAACCATTTTCTTCATTCCTGGTACCCACACAACCTTTTTAAAGGCAAGGCGTTCAATAAAATATGCCCAATGTGTTACTCAGGTTGACATTCCCTAGAATTACAGGCTTTTAAAAGACCCATGTAATAAATGTTCCTTAGCTGATCTGACACATGCAAAAGGAAAACATGTAAAAGTTCCCTAGCCTTTTTCTACCTTAAGGTTATCAGTCTTTGTTATACGTTTGAAATTTACTTTCAATCTGCTTTCAGAATATTTTCATTTTGGATCCTTAATATGGAAACGTATTACAAACAATGTACTTAAAATTGTAAATAAACTTGGCACTCTGCAATGCAATAGCACCTACTTTTTGGAAATCGAGGGGGATTGTCATTAACATCCGTAAGCGTAATATTAACAGTTGTAGTTCCTGCTAAACCTCCTAGTTGCCCTCCCATATCCTTGGCTTGTATAAGAACTTGATATTGTTCTTTGACTTCTCTGTCCATGTTTGGTAAAGCTGTTCTGATTACACCTTTGAAAACAAAAAAATGTGATTACAGTCACAACTAAATATTTAAATTGTGCATTTTTAAACTTTAAAACGTCCTAAAAATCAACAAGCCCTTTATACTAAACATGCAATGGCAGACAGGTTACCTTTCAATTAGTTTAAAATTTGAACAAAAGGAGATAATGTAAGTAAATGTAAAGCACTGCACAAACTGGCACTGTATCAATCCTGTATATTAAAATTATTATTATTATTAATAATAATAACATTATTATTATTAAGGGTGGCATAGGCATTCAGATCGTATACATGGCCGTGATATCAGTAAAAAAGTGATTACTTACTTTTTAAGCTTTTGTGTTGTGAAATGCACAACAACAAACTGGTTGTAAGAAGTATGTGTGCTTTGCTCATGTTTAAATGTCCCCTTTCCTAACAGAACATAATTGTCTCTCCCTCACACTCTTTTCTGCTGCCAGAAGAAAATAAAGTACTTGCTATTTCTGGGTATTGCAGTGTATGTGACTCTCTACTCTAACCACTGGTGCTTGGTGATTGTCCACCTGCTGTCACAGGACAGGCATAATACCATTTGTGTTCCCAGCAGCAAAATGCAGGTGTGAAAGTGCAAGGAAAGGAGAGATTGTGTTGCTGCTGAAAAACAGTCTACAGCATGTCATACACTATTAGTTTGTAGGAAAAAAAATTAAATTACAATCAAACTCAACTTCGAAATAATTAAAAACTTTTAACTGAAAAGATTCAGATACATATTAATGCATATGGTGGTTTTGTTGTTCCCCAGCAATTCAAAGAATTGGCTCCAGGCTACACAGACAATCTGCTACTCTGAGAGAGGAGTGGTGTCTATATAGCAATTTCACCTATCACCCTGCTTTCTTGCCCACAGAGAGCAGTAATTTTTCTGTGCAGTCTATTATTTACAGGAAATTTTGAGCAGGTACTAGGGAGCAACAAAATCACTATAAATATCTATACTTGGTAAATTAAGCTTTGAGAACAATGTTAAGTATCAGCCTATTTCTAAGTTGGGTTGACTTTGACTTTAAATTCATTATATTGCTTGAAGTGCTTTTGAATACCTTTATGATAAGAATTTGTGTGTTCCAATATGCTCACTCACTACATATGCATGTTGCTAAAGGCCTAGGAACCATCAGTATGGTTGAATGACAATCCTGAAACTGCAGTCCTTTCATGCTAGAGCTAATTAATCCTTCATTTCACAATTGTTTTTCCCAAACATATCAATGCTTAGTATGCTGCTGATGACTTTTTCAATTATTATTATTTTTTTAAATGTTGCAATAGAATCATTTAAACCATCCTAACATTCTGACTTAATTTTGTATTGGTCTCTACATCCATCCTTTAAATATTGACTATCTGTAAATATTAAACTACGTTTTCTAGTACTACGGTATGTGAGCCTTATATATTTCAAATCAGGGAGTCTTGATTTTTGTCTGGCCTTTTTAAGGTCAGTTTGCAAGCATTTGATAAAAAAGGAACATACATATCTGGGAACTGCCATGAGGGACATGTAACAATGTAAGTAAATTTTAAAAAATACCATTGAGAGGGGAGAGGATCTTTCAATGTGGCTTAAAGAACAACATTTAAAAATACTCAAATCCTTTGAATAACATGCTCTGGGGATGCCCTAAACCTGCACATGAGGCTTTAGAGCAGTACAATGCACTCCTTTAAAAGTGACATTGTTTACAAACAGCCAACAGCGATCTGTCATTTAACAGTGGTAGCACTTTGGTCACTGGTGGTCTTTTTATGAACAGGCTCCCATGTCCTCAAAATCCAGCGATTTAAACATTAGGTCATGGGGCTGTGGAATGGCTTGGTTGGATTGTCACACTATAACTATGGGACTATATTATAGATTATCTCTAGGCCTCTTGGGATTAGGGATGGGCCGAGTGTTCGATTCGAACATGAGTTCGAATCAAACATCGGCAGTTCGAGCGCTCGACGAGCGCCAAACTTTATGGGATGTTCGCGGTCTGTTCGACCGCGTACATTCCATAATACAAAATGCCCACTGAAGCTCTGATTGGGCAAAGTCTTGCACCTGACCACAGGTCAGGTGCAAGACTTTGCCCAATCAGGGCTCAGCGGAGGAGGGGCCTGAAGGTATGGCTCCCAGCCTGCAGACGAAGTGGAGGCAGGGGGGCGGGGCAGAGGAGCCGTGGCCGGACTGAAGGAGAAAAGCCGACGGACCGCCGGGACAGCGAGCAGACGGACCAGGGGACCGAAGGCCGGGACAGCGAGTGGACGGACCAGGGGACCGGAGGCCGGGACAGCAGCGGAGGTAAGGGGGCCAGTACACTGTATTTATTACATGTACCGGCAACTGTATGGGGGTCGAACATTCGACCCCCATACACTTGCATTGAGTTCGATTTCGTATTCGAACATTTCGGCCATTCGAATGTTCGAATACGAACCGAACAGGGGGGTGTTCGGCTCATCCCTACTTGGGATCCCTTATTGTCCCAGACAGGATTTAATGCCTGGTGGTGGACGGAGGGTGTAGATATTCATGCATGTATGCCCTTAAAGTGTGTATCCCAGTTGAGCTCGCCAGTCGTGACAATATAAGATCACAGAGAACAGTTCTATTTTAAGCCAAATGTCTATAGGGGTTTTAGACTGATATATTATATGTACACTATAACTGTGGTGGACAGAAGGTGCAGATGGAGGATACTGTGCCCCTGGATACACATGAATGTATATGGAAGCTATGTATCAAGTTGTAATCTCAGCTAGTTTAATGTTTGATACTAATATATTGGATTTTTTTATATAGACAAATTATCAAGCACAATAAAGTCTGATGAAGCAGATTCCACTCTGCAAAATGTGTCACTATTTATTGCACGATGCCCAGTCTTCACCTTCATTGAATATCCACATCCATAGGATCAGATAATCTCTAATGACAGTGTGGACCTTGGCGAAACGCGTCGGGACCTATTAAGTTAAGCCACTATATGGGCAAAATTATATTGCTGTCAATTTTGTGATCGTTATCATGTTATTTTTGAATACTTGGATTATATCAGTATGTATGTATGTATGTATGTATGTATGTATGTACTAAATCAGTGATTATATTTATACAAACAAATCCCATGCAGGGTTTTGAAAGATACATGAAATGCATCGATTTTTAATCTTATACAAGCTATACAATAATACAATTTGATATATATTTTTAGTAAATCTCTCTTGGATGGTCAATTACACCCCTCCAGAAACCCTATTACTTTCTACTTTTTTTAAATGTATTTATCTTAGGGGGAGAGGTGTTAACAAGGTGCCCACACGATCTGTAAACTTGAAATTCCTGTTATAAAATGACAGATCTCCAGCGGGCTGCTGTATGTCGACAAACATTTTTGGGATGTGCACCAGCAGCTCGATTTATTTTATTTTTTAGGTGGTTTTGATAATCCATGAGAAGTTTGAAAACCTTCAATCACAGGCATGTTTAAATAAATGGGCTGCCAACTTGTCATGAACATGTTTGAAGTGTTTTTCCCTGTTGTATAATTTTTTGTTAACCCTAAAATTTTCTAACCCTAAAATTTTCTAGGTGTTGGAGAGTTAAACCACTTGATGGATTCTGAGATCTCTCAGTAACTGCAAAAATTAGATCTCTTTAGTTTCCTGGCCTATACATCTTCCTTTTGAAGGGATCTACCTTTACTTGCTGGATTTTAAAATGAGCTTATATTATATAAAAGGACAGAAGGAGTTACGCACTTCAAAAAGAGTAGAAACATTTAAAAAAGAGTGCTAGCAACTATCAAAGATAGATCTCCCCACTGGAATTTCCAAAAGATCTGAAAAGTGAAAAACATCTTAACTGACCCACTACCTCTATACACCTCTCAAGAGCCATCAGCCCTAATGCAATCAGTGGGCTAGCTCTTAGGAGGAGCTATGCAAATATCAAAGTGTCTAGATCGGTGGATGTCAGTATGGAGGAGTAGGAATTCCTAGGCAGGCTGCATTTGCACAAAGAGCACCCTAGAGAACATGCATATGTGATGTGGAGCCTCCATTATTAAAAGGACTGAAATCCAATCAATAAAAGAAATGGGCCAGGGACCGTAGGTCAAAAGAGGTAAGGGATAGATGATGATGGATGTCCATCAGCCAGAAAATTTGTCATGCTCTAGCTGACTTGCTGCAGCTTCTACGGTAATGTTCACTGTGAGAAGCTGACTGTGTGCAGTTAAATCAGAGTAAGTGAGTTCAGTACAGAGGAGGGGCCTGTACAACTGAGCAAGACTGAAGGTAAAGTTAATCTTTAGTTCTTAATCACTGGAAAGTGCTTATCCCAGATTAACAATCCACAATACCTACATGATTGGTCACCATTTGCAGATGAAACATCTTGGTATATGGGCTTTTTCTCATACACTCTATCAGGAAGCAGCTAATGCCATTAATATCACACAAAATATATTTACTAAATTAATTTCTAACGTTAAGACAACTCATTCTAAGAGGTACAAAAAAAAGCAGAAAAAAGTCACGTACATAAACCCATTTAATATCATATGGTTTACAATCACTACTTCCATGTTACCTATATGCAATGTAAAACACAGTAGCTACTAATTGAATTAAACGTTTTAATAAAAAATGTAGGCAATAAAATATTATTTTCTTATGTTATTGGCATACCCGTCTTAGGATCAATAGAAAAATAAGGTTGTCCCTGAAGAATGCTATAAACCACTCTTGCACTGCTTCCATATGTAGGATCATCAGCATCAGTTGCTTTCACCTGAAGTACATAGGCACCTAGAATTAAAAAAAAATGTAATCCTCTATGTCAAAATATATATTTTGTTACTGAATCTATCAAATTTCCATCACAGTATATTAATTGTTTTTTAACACATCAAAATACTGATTAATAGTGTAAATATTAGGCCAAGGTCCATAGTTGTAAATAAAAAAATGCAAATTAAAATGTGGTAAGTTGCAGCTTATCATACAGTGTTCAGGTTTATAAAAAAGTGTGGGATATAACATATTTCAGTTTCTTTTGTTTCTCCTTCTAAGAAATAGTGTACAATTCTATATTTCTAACTATGACTGTTTCATTCTTTTAAAGCATTTTCTATTTCCTTTTGTTAACTTGCATTTTTTCAAAACAAAGCAACAGCTTTACTTTAATACACATCCTTGTGTAGCATCACCTTTCTTTTACCCCCACCTTTGTTTGGTCACCTAGATTAAGAAAACATTCTCAATACACCTAGTAATAGAAAGCATGTGACTCTATCCCCTTCCTGCCATTATGCAGTAATGCGTGCATGAGTGGCCAATCTCTAGGCACCATTGCTGCCATGGGGGGGTGGGGAGGAAGTTATTACTCCTGTGTAATCTCCAATAATTTGTAACTTGGAAAAACACAGGCAGGGTTATTCACGAAGCTACCGAAGGCAGCCGAGTAAATAACCAAGCCGAAGTGAACAGAGCTGAATGATGTTCGGCTATTCACTACGGCTCAGTACGGCTGATTTCAGCAGTACATAGGCTGAAATCTGCCGTACATTGGCTGCCTTCGGTCAGCTGAACATGCTCTGCATGTTCAGCTGAGCCGAAGTGCAGAGGGACTTTGACTCAGCTGATCCAACATCTGGATCAGCTGAACTGAAGCTTTGGCAGCTCACTCGCTGCCGTTCGCCCCCATTTACATATGGGTAAAACGGCAGTGAGTGAATAGCCGAATGCCGCCGAGCGGTATTCGGCTCCCCTATTCTGCTCGGTACCTCCGTGGGACTGAGCAGAATAAACAATAAGTGAAAAGAGTAGAAAAAAACAAAGGTTTAAAAAATGTAAATAAGTAGTAAAATGTTAAAAAAGAAAAACAATTGGGTGGAGCTTAGAGTGACAGCTAGCTCCACCCAACTGTTTCCTATTGGCCGGAAACCTGCTAGGGTCTTCTAGCAGGTCCCGGCCAATAAATAACAACTGGGCAGAGGCGGCCATGATGTCACCGCCAGTTACACCCAGTTGTTATTGTTTAATGACAGATCAGCGTCTCCAGGTCATTTGGGGATGCTGATCTGTCATTACAACTGGGCAGGGCCATCTGTGAGATCACGGCTGGCTCTGCATAGCTGTCATTTGTGGGGAGAACGGCCGGCCTTCAGCAGGCCATTCACCCTGCTTCGGCTGTCACTTTGGCTCAGTCAAGCCGAAGCATATGCCTTCGGCTCGGCTGAGCCACTCGGCCACTTTCAGCTGCTGCACGGGCTATTGTGAATAGCTGGCACAGCAGCCCTTTGGTTCAACTGAACCAAAGAGCTCCAGCGGCCGAAGAGAGCTGAAGGATCAGCCGAAGCTACAGTTGTATCCTACCGCTCAATGGTGAATAACCCCTAGGTTATTTTAAGTAATACAGCATGTTTATCCTTTACTGTTGGACTGCCTGATCCTGTTAGAACTACCTCTGCCAGAAAACTCTTCAATGTACCCTGATTTTATTCCAAACTAACTTTCATCTAGTTTTACACGTCTATCATAGTAACACTTGTATCCTTATAAGCTGCTTAGCACTCTCTTTGAACAGGCAGGTGGCAACTTGTGGGGTGAGTCCTGAAGTCACGGAAGTCAAGCTGTTGGTAAAATGTACATAGAAAAATAATTGGATAACAATGTGACTAGTAGACATCCTTGTAATTTTTGCCTTTAGGCAAGCATTTCACATTTAAAAGATTGAAATGGCTTGTATCAGTGTCCCAACAATAGCCATAGCAACCCATGCAACTGCTACAGGGCCTGGGGGTGGAAAAGGACCCCATTAGGGGACTGCTGAGGCAATTTAAACATAGAAAAGCTGTGTGCATTTGAATATATAACATATCCATCACTGTATTATCAAGGATTGCAGTGGTTACTGTTGACACTGACCCTGATCCTCCTGTGACACTTCAAGTCAAGAAAAGCTTAAAGTAAAATGTGCAGTAGGAAACTTAAGAATAACTGTCACAAATCACAGACCCCCTTTACATGCTGTTCAGTAAGGAGAATGTGTTTAGTTGTCATTGTAGTGGAGATTTATTTGCCCTCAGAGCTTCTGCTTATCCCATCTAGCACTGAAATGACCCTGTATTCTTAATACAGTCTTTTCACAGGCTGTTATAATCCTAGAGTGTCTCCTCAGCTAGAAATTGACAGCTATTTTGTAGTTCTGCAAAAAAATAGTATGATCATTGTTACTACAATCTTTTTTTTATCTTCAATGACTACTACACTTCCCCTTTGGGTTTATAATAGTGTATCTGGTCACTTTAATTTTCCAAGAATCAAGGGAACTAAAGTTATTTTTGTCAAATCACTTACTTCCACTGAACTGCCACTTCAAATTCTCAAGAAAGGGCAAAATAAAAGTAAAGAATTGCAAGACTTGTAGGTCAGAAGGGCCTGGTGCAGGGAGCAAGATTGCTGTGCACGGGGCATGGAAATGGGTCAAATTAATACCCATAGCCCACTTTAACCACTTTATATACATTGTTTACCTGGAATACTTCAATTTAATGCTGGTATTACGTATTTCAGAGATAAATAGTAGTTTGTTGACACCAAATTACCTGGTTGATGTAAAGAACTTTCTCTTGTATTTGTAACAAGTTCTTGAAAGAATTATGGCTTTGAACTTTGGGAAAATATTTCCCAAGAAATGATGTATGGTTGATAAATGTGATCCTTGTATGCTGGAAATCCAAACACATTGCTTGTAATCAGATTTTAAAAGTAAAACATGCAGTGATGTATTTGACTTCTAGTCCAGCTTCCTATTCTTCCTGTTTTCATTTACTGTGTAATACTAAAATAAATCGCATGAGTCACTCTGCCACCTCGTTAGTTTTCAAGTGTCAATGAAAGAAAGGCCTTGATCAGAATTCAGTGCCTTGCTATGTATGCATCTGAACAGTAAGAATTTGATATTGCCCTTGTATGCATTAATATGAAAAAATAAAGTGCGGGAATCAAAGAGCAATGTACCATGATAGAGGTACACCTCAAGAAGCTTCTGTTTGAATTATGCAGAAGAAATTTTTCACCTAAGCATAAAGTTTTTCCATCATATTGTCTTAGTAACTCAGGCTATCCAGCATCATTAATATCTGCAGAATCAGACAGAGGCTTGCATTATTATTCCTCAGTGACTCCAGATAATGTTGATGCTCTTTTTGTTTTTGCTTCTACAGTTTGCCATGAATGTATACGATGTAGCTAGATTTTTTTTCATATTGTGGAATTAAACTGTACTTTGGTTTTATTTAAACATTTATTCTACAATGTTGGGGATATGAATGCAATTACGGATAACTATTGTGTATTTTCTGTATGTACGCACAGTTTATTACAAAGTTTTCCCAAAACATAATATGTGACTTTTTAATTTTTTGACTTTCTGATTTTTCTATTACTTATCATAGTATTAGTATATTATGCCCTTAGTGGATTTTGTTTAGTGTTAGACAAGTGAAATTAGTGTCAGAGTTGACAGCTGAAATAAAAATATATAAGACATATTGTATTGTTTTTATTCAGCCTCGACAGATTTAACTAACTAACTAAGGGATTGAAAGTATGAATTCTGAATTAACAGGATTTTATAAAACTATCTACACTATATGGTAACAAAAGAGAGGTCCAGTATTGCTAATCAGGAAGCACAACAAGCAAAATATAGTACAGTACACTGTTCTATAACTTTTTGTGTATATGTATGCATAGTCTAGACAGACCCCCCCCC
>NW_017309071.1:66049-68297 GCF_000935625.1 Nanorana parkeri | reverse complement strand
GTATATTTGGAAATTTTATAGAGACCCCCCCCCCCCCCATGAATGGTCTAGACAGAGTAACTGATCTACAGACTCAGCTGGTTAAATAATGCCCTAAAATGTTCCACAGATGTAAGGAAGAAAGATCTTTCCTGTACAAGATTTTAGTGTTAAGCACTTATAAGCCCCGAACACAACAATTTTAGCTGCAACACTTACTGGAGCCTCTCCAGACACACACCTGTCTCCCAGTCCTAAAAGTTGAAAAGGCCTTAAGCTGCCCACACAAGTGCCCTATGCACAAGTGCATAACTTATTATAACATCAAAAAGTTAACAATGAATTTCTCATACATGTATAACTAGAGCTAAACACTGGATTTATCCAATGTATGTTCCTTAAGTGACAAACTGTGATTTTGATTAGTATTGCTTCTGACCTGAAGAAGAAAGGTTCACTCTCGAAAGCTTGTCTTTTATATATTATGTTAGTCCAATACGAAAGTTATCATTGCACACTGCAATACTATGTTTTTGTTATATATATATATATATATTGCAATATATACATTCACACAGTTTTATATATAGAATATTTGTCAAAGTTGCCATCAGTATTGCTTCAATTGCAATCAGTATTCTACTTCAATTACTTATATTTTAGATGTCACTAGATTAGTGTAGGCGTGATAAGAATATCTAATTTCTGACAGGTGCCTATGTTTCTTGCTAGTTATTGCTGATTGCTATCCTTGGTTTCTACATAGTATTGCTCTTTGCACATTTTCTTAAATATCACACTTCCAGCTTTATTCACAAAAACTTCCCAAAGTGTTAACATGCTAACACATTGTAATTTGCCAGTAAGCAAGTAAACATCAGAATTTGCAATATCAAAACTTACTTACCATTGCCTCTCTGTTGCTGACTGCTCATTAGGTGAAAAGTTAATATTGTTTAATTTCATAGTGAGTATGCAGGTGTAAGAGCTGAACTGAATAATGCCCCTTTCAGACTGGTGGTCTGATCAGGTTCGCCTGTTAGTTTTTCAGGTGGATCTTATTGGATGCCCAATGTATTAGCATATAGGAGGATCTGTGTTGGTTTACAGCCGATTACCCCTTACTTCAGCCAGGTCTGAAAAAACAAATGGACCTGATTTTGACAGATAATCTGATCTAAACAGACACATGTCCATTTACATTTGACCCTCATATTCCTAGAATGGGTCCAGTAATTTCAGTTTTGGAGGAAAAAACTGGACTTACATGGATGTCACACATGGATGTTCATTAATCCCCTGCTGATCGGAACTGACAGTTGTCCATGTAAAAGAGGCTTAAGTCTAGCAAACACTGTCAGATTTTCATATGAATGTTCATATAAATAATTTCATCAGAACATTCAATAAAGCCATCAGAGACTTGATATATTTTATTATAAATTTCTTTTGATTTTATCATTCACTTGTAATCCTTGGATTTTTTCTGCATTTCAAAAATGATCATTGATTTGACCCCAGTAACCATTAGAAAGTTGAACGAACGTTCTAAAAAGGAATCTTTTTGAACAAAATTGTACTGGCATATGGATAGTTTAAGGATAAATCGTAGATGATTGTAGAAGTGCAATACATAATTGTTGAATGATCAGAACACAAATCACTAAAAAAGTTGGAAAAATGTTTTGCTAGAATTTCACATGCATTCATGAGCACTTTTTAGTTTTCCTGATCCATGTGACTAAAAATTACGGTAGTTTCAGCTTTCCTTAGAAACTTGCACAACACACATGTGCTTTTCCAAAACATTCAGTCAGGTTTAAAAACTATTATATTTGGTTAAAATTAATCTTCTTTTTTTCTACTTTATGACTTGGATGTTTCTTTCATAATCTATTCTCTCAAATGTTTGGTGACAAAATGTACTTTGAAAAATCTCACATTTCACCTAATAGTTAAAGCACTTGATGAATTATTCCCATGAATAAATAATCAATTATGAATATACTTTTTTAATATTATGAAGCTGCTGACATAGCATGTCATGATCTTAGCATTTGTCTGTGTCTGTTTTTTTATGAACACCTCAGCTACAACAAATTAACACCCTCTTCATAATCTAATAAATAGATTTTTTTAGGGAAGCATACGGTATAACCCCAAAAAAGGATTTTACCTAAAAAAAAAGAATTCACTGATGAAACAGATTTCAGTGAACTAGTTTAGCCATGTACCTGTAATCGCCAGCAGATGGAGCCAATTATCTTCA
>NW_017309071.1:61250-65663 GCF_000935625.1 Nanorana parkeri | reverse complement strand
AAAAAAAAGAATTCACTGATGAAACAGATTTCAGTGAACTAGTTTAGCCATGTACCTGTAATCGCCAGCAGATG
Source organism: Nanorana parkeri (assembly GCF_000935625.1). Taxonomy (NCBI): domain Eukaryota; kingdom Metazoa; phylum Chordata; class Amphibia; order Anura; family Dicroglossidae; genus Nanorana; species Nanorana parkeri. The sequence continues at coordinate 65,589 of NW_017309071.1, read as the reverse complement.
GAGCCAATTATCTTAAAAGGCTTTGAGAAACAATGTTTTAAGACATTTTGAAATATTATCACAGGCTTAAAAATGCTTTGATGCTGCAGTTCATACTGTATGTGTAGATTTCAATATAACTACAATTACATCTTGTATTAAAAAATAATTCCACTATATATTTAATAATAATGTTACATTATTTTCTTACAAACAAAAAATCTCCGTTTAACAATTCTAGAAAAGGAAAATTCAACAGCAGTGTTACAAGTCTAAGAAATGAGCAATAATCATAAGATTAGTATGATGTGCAATCAAAATGGGACTTCTCCAGAGCTGCTGCAGTGCTTAGTAATTCAGTTTTAGTGCATGAGCAGGGATGTGTAGCCAATCTACAGCTGAGGCTGCAGCACGAATCCATTTTTTACAGTGATAATGTAACGCTGCTGCTTTTTTATATGTCCTCTGGTGATCTCTAGTACAATATATGTTTGTGACTTGCTAGTTTGTTCTATTCCTATCTTTGCATATAACTTTGACAGATGCAAGTGTTCACATTTAAAAATCACATTCACTCTTTAAGCATATCTTGAACGCCAATGCAAAATACATTATATTGCAATGTCATTTAATTCATCAGCACATTATGATATTACAAATAGAGGCATTGCTGACTTGCATACAAAAGGCAGGGAGTTTTTAATGTTATGTTGATTTTTTTATAGAACTTGGGGAATTACTGCCAGCTTTCACACATACAATGATGACATTCAAATGCAGATCTTCACTGTCACTGATATTATGCAAATATATTATTTTTTCCTTGTGCTTCTGATGTTACCTACTGCAAGAAAATAGCTATATTATTATTTACTCTACTGTATATAACTCCAGATTAAAATAGAATGGAGAGGAAAATGCAGTGATGAGAAGTTTCTGCAATACGGTCCAGAAAGCTGCAATGTGAACCTGTCGAAAGCAGTGCTCATTTCTGCAAATCACTGAGAAGGAGGTCAAATGAATATTTCTTTCATATATTCATTTTTCCTAGACTTCCTCTTTACCATTTAACAGTCTGAAAAAAGTTCACAAACAGAGTCCACAATAGGGGTGGAGCACTGGGAGGCTTTAATCCAAACAAAACATAATAGCAGCAACCAAATGTCTTGATACATTTTATGCTGTTGTGCTTAGTCATAACGCTGCTAGTTACATAATTACATAGTCAGGTTGGAAAAAGACACAAGGCCATCAAGTTCAACCTTGATATACCAATATTAGATATTTAAACTATGCAGAGAACCATCCACTAGAGAGCTAGGTATTTCTATTTATCATCAATCCGAAAAGCATTCATTACATAGATACATTTGTAACTTTGTTTATTAAATTTTTTTATTTTATACATTAACCCTTTCGCGACCATAGACTTACCTAGTACATCAATGGCAGCACGGCCCTATAAACAGACTCCCGATGGCTTTAGCCACCGGGACTCTGTTTACCTTTGGTAAAGCTGGCTTTACAATTGAAGTGATTCTGGTGGCTCATCTGCTGCCAGATCGCTACTATGGGCTGTTAAAGTGTCCGACCCCACCTGACCCCACCGTGTTTCCTGGGCTCTGCTGCCACTCCTGAGGGCCTGGGACCAGCATGTCAGGTGCTGGCCAGGAAGCTGGGGAGGAGAGCAGTGAACATCCACTCGCCTCTCTACCTCCCCATTCTATGGGATCATCTGTGGAAGTTGTCATTGGTCGGCTACTGAAGCTGAGCAATAAGCTATTGAATATAGCTTATTTAAAGTGGAAAGTCTTTTGGACCCCCATTATCACCTCAAAGAGGACCTGTCACTGCCATTTTGCTATCACATGGGGGACATGTAGTAACCACAGTCCATATATCATCCTATTACCCTCATGATTAATCGTAAATTCATGAAATGTGTCAAGGAATCAAGGAATTCAGTTGCTACTGTATGTGCTGTTTGCAATAAAGCCTCCAAGTGTTCTTTTTCTTTTGTGAACTCTATGTATGTGCATATATAGGATTTAAAGTCTAGCAAAGCTAAAGAGTCAACGACCACATGAACAACCACATAGAAAAAGTCTTTATTTGAGTTTGGAAAAGGTTTTGAAAGAACTATAAACATAACATCGCTTTGATTGTGAATATATTGCTATAATCAAATATGACTAATTACATGCTACTTTCATTACTATCTGAGAGCAGTTCATATGCCTGTTAGTACCTGATACCCCATAATATTTTTCAGCTGATAGTAAGAATCCCACCACTACATCTATGTCGAGCTAACTACCAACACTGCTTACACAAAGTAGACCAGGTTAATCTCAAAATCCATCATGGCAGCTTATTTTTTTACATATTTAGCTATGACATGGTGGACAGGGGTAGTTGTAGTCATAGAATCAAGTGATTACTCATATCTAAGTGATTCCACATAGTGATTCCACATAGTGGTGGCATTCTGAAACGGGAACCTTTTTGTTTTTAATTTTTCTACAATTATGTACAAATTTCTGCAATTATCTACAACTATGTATTTTAAAAATTAGTATTTTGTATGCATTTTTATATAATGTATAATTTTTTTTCTTTTTAGTATGATACAGATGAAATATTTACCACTTAACATCAGTCAGCAGATTGTGTATTAATGGCAGTTTTTTAAAATTCAGTTTTAAGTTATTTATTACAGTTCTGTGAATAGCTTACTGTAATTTAATCCCATTTTACTCATCTTCATACACAACACTAACATAGCTGAATTGGTCAAAGGGCAAAGGACATAGCCTCTTCCTGTCTCTAACTTATATGAACTATATGGCACTCTATGGATTTGTACTTGGAAAAAAGGCATCAAGGAGTGAGCAGCCAATGCTTACCTTTCTTCTCAGAAAACCCATCATGAAAGCATTATTTAAGCTCTGAGCAAATAGTGTATGACCCCTACTACTGCTCTCTTCTTACTCTCATTAAGGTGGCTCAGTATAGATGAATGCAAAGATGAAATATCTCACAAAAGCCAATCATATTGTACAACAAAGCATGCATACTAGTTACAAACATAACAACACACGTATCTTTTTACCATTTGTTTACATTTATTTTAATGGATCAATTTATTGCATGCACAATGTTAAAAAAAGCTCTATGCTCTTCTAAGTAAACTAAAAAATAAATGTCTAAAGGTGGCCATACACTGTACAACTATGGTTGTAAAGTAATTTAAAAAACGTACGATCTGCCCATCTTGGACAGGCAGACCGTACTTGCGATCATTGCAAGCCCGCCCTGCTGAGGGGCGGGCTTCCGATGACAGCCATGCTGTATGGGCGGTGTGCTGTGTGGGCGGTGTGCAAACCGGCCCGTTCGCAGTCGTCGAACAAGCACGCCACTAACCCGCTGAGAATCATACGATTCTTAGCGTGTTTTCCAGCCTGCTTGTTCGACGGAAGACGTGCAATCGTACAGTAGAAACGGTTGCACGCCTTCCATACACTTTGCGATTCTCGTACGATCGCGGGTGTATGGGCACCTTTAAGCTGTATGCACACAGGAACTATAATACATGCTTCCAGGTGCATTTGGATCTAATTTCTAAAAAACACCTGAAAATGCAATTCTTTGCTATGGGTGAACATTTAGCAGCATCTAGGGGCATTTAGTCTAGCTGCATTTACAAAAACAAACATTTTCTGCATTCTGAGATGCCTGGTTTTACCTGGCTTAATGCATATAAACATGGTTAAATGAGCCTGAATGTGGTTAATTGCTGTTAAACCTAGGCACATCTAAACACTAGAAAAAGTATCTCAGATACATTTTCACCATATATACTCTTCTTAGTTTGCATACCTTCTATGTCAAGAGCAGCCAATTATGTAATGGATTGAGGTGCTTTGGGTTAGGGTCAATCCAACACATTTGCAGTTCAAGGACATAGTGAACTAATGTGGCTGTTTATAGCCATAGCAATCAACTTCCAATAGTGCACTTTCTAGGCACTGAATGTAGGTCAGAAGGCTTAGAATGGCCAGTAATGGAGGTTTGGTTTTGTGCCAGCCCCTCACTATAAAAAGGCTGGGTACCCAGCAGCCATATTGACAATGTTATTAGCTGTATTAGGGAGAACATAGGGAGAGCTACTTATAAAGTGCAGAGGCGCATAAGAATAGAGTAGTGTAGGACTTGTAGGTACTGATGTCTTAAAGTAGATGTACACCCTTACTGAATGTCCTTGCGGGCACGCACGGGCAGAAAAGACCCGCTAAATGCACACACCCGTTACCGGGTGTTTCACATATAGGCGATCGGCGGGTCCATAGCCCGCCGATCG
>NW_017309071.1:50395-61039 GCF_000935625.1 Nanorana parkeri | reverse complement strand
ATTTTTCCTTAATATAGTAAAAAAATAAAACCCCCAGTGGTGAATAAATACCACCAAAAGAAAGCTCTATCTGTCCCCAAAAAAGGGTATAAAATTCATTTCAGTACAGCGCTGCATGACGGAATAAATGTCAGTTAAAGTACCGCAGCGCTGAATACTGAAAAATGGCCTGGATGGGAAGGGGGTTTAACACCGCGGATGTCAACTGGTTAAATAGCAAAAAAATAAAAAGTGGCTATTAAATACCACCAAATACCACTTAGTGACAGCAACATATTTGAACGTCAATGTTATGAGTGGGTTAAATTCAAAATTAACCCCTCAGCTGCAGATTTTCATTGTAATGGGTTAATGGGTAAAAGTGAGCTGCATAAACAGATAAAATATTTTTTGTTCTTTCCTTTTTCACAACTGTGATTCTGCCACAAGTCAGTGGTGCATTCTGATCAAACTCTTTTGGCAAAGGAGTAATGCATCAGAAAATATTCATTAGCTTTGATCTGCTTGGTCTCCATACAATCACCACAACAATCTAAGCTGGACAGAAGACCTCACTTTGGTTTGAGTCAAATTGATCTGTTACTGATGCAGAGGTATGGAAAGATTGTTCCATGAGCCTACACATCGGTGGCAGTAAAAAAAGATTGATTGTAAGCAGTTCAGCTATAGCCTTGCCATCCATGCACACTCTATTTAAAGTCAGGGATGGCCTTACAAGAAAAAAAAAGATAAAATCATTTTGATAATGTTAAATTATGTAAATGTAGGAAAACATAAAATATAGTAGAGGTAGGTGGAAACATGGCTGGGTCTGGACCAGGGTTTGGATCTAAGAACTATCAAAGTCAGGTTTCTGCCCTTTCTATCTTGTTCAAAAATATAATTGGCCCCTTACCACTTTTATTAAGACCAAATATGTGTCATAGCTACTTGTGGTACTCCTAGTATGTGGTCTCTTTTTCTTTGATACACAATGCTTTGCACCAGGACTGGGAAGTATACTGTAGGTGTTGTCAAGATTCACCTGATGGTTGATATAGAAAATTCAGTTTGAGTCTCCACCCAGTCTGTCAGTTAGTCACTATTTAGATGCTATTTAGATGCACTAAGACCAAAACCTGTTGCCTGAGCATTCGGTTAATTTCTGAGCCCCAGCCTATAGTCTGTGTTATTTCATGTGTTTCTGTGTCTCCATTAACTAAAAAAAGCTTGTATTTGACTACACTTGTTTACCACCCACCCTGACTTCTTGCCTGTCCCTGTTTCTGACATTGCCATTCGACTGTGTACTTAGGTCAGGTTTTACTACATGTCATCTGCACAGGTGTCTCTGAGGGCCACAATCTGGTACATCCAGCTGCATTGCATATTACTCCTTGCAAGGTACTCTGCACTTCAGCCATTTTAAGGGCTCACACCCTCCTCAACATGCAGATACCTCAGATGATCCATATTCCATTTTTTTCTGCCACAATCTGTATCTACAATCTGTATCTACAACTGAATTAAAAAATCTAATACAAATATTACTCTATACATACAGAAAACTATTTTAAAAAAAGCCTACTAGCACTGCATGTAGATAATTTGCTTGTCACATTAGGTATGACTGACCTTTTTTGGCCATAGGTTTTATGTTTGCTGCAATGCCTCTAGTGTCCACAGATCCCCTAGATTTTCCTCTTGTAACTGGAAGGGGTGGGAAGTTCCCTTTGAAGCCTCCCACCAATTTACTCCTTAAGGACATTACCCCAACCCTCCTCCCCCTCACCTCCAGCACCCTAACACTCCTCCTCACTGCTAGTTCCTCTAACACTCTTCCCCACCATCAGTACCCCACATCTCTTCATCACCACCAGCATCCCAACCCTATTCCTTACCACCAGCATCCATCCCTCCTCCTCCTTTTATTACCCCTCTGCCCACTGCTGCCTCATGGCACTATGCTTGCTGGACCTTTTGTAAAATGATTTTCTTCTGTTCCCGTTACAACACTTTACAGATTTGTGAACTGGGGAAATCATCTAAAAATTCCATTATCTAATTATTGTCACAACTAAAAGCAAATGGCTGCTCCGTGCCCTTGAGGCGGAGGAAGGAGGAAGAAAAAGGTGCATGATCAGCACTGCAACAAAAATAGTTGCTAAGTTGCATCTTGAGGAGCTAGAGAGGGAAACTGAAAATGTAATGCATCAAAAATGAATTATTAGAACATTTCCATTTATTACCTGTTTGCATTGAAGCCTGCAGAGCATAGCAATCACAAGCAGGGCATAATGGGTGCAATGCACAGGCTTCTGCATTGTACAGAGTCTGGAGGAAGTAATCAATAGACAACAAGTGTGGTGATGTCACCATGCTTGTGAAGGCATGATCTATGAAAACTTCTGCTGTGAAGGAAGATGGAACTTGTAGTCTTCCCATTTACAAATTCTTGGGAATTGATGAAAATACAGGATGCTGCAGGGAGGAGCTCCCTGTGTTTCAAGAAAGTGGGGGGCAGTGTGAGGGTGGGGGGCTTGGCAAAATGACTATTTTCATGTTGCACCCTAAAATTAGGGTTGCCACCTTTTCTTCCAGTGAAAACCGGACACTCTAGCAAAGCATGGATATTTTTTCAAGTCACGGCTTATTTGTATCTAAATAGCGCCACCCATTAATATGTAAATTTCATAGATAAGGGGGGGGGGGGCAGTAGCCCCTATCCTAATTTTGGTTGCCCCTGTCTGCCTAACATCTTTTGAATGAGGTGTCCGGGTGTCATGGCAGCTGAAACCCGGACACAGCATTCAAAACCCTGACTGTCCGGGTGAATTCTGGACAGGTGGCAACCCTACCTAAAATGGTTGTAATCTAAACTTTTCTTATATTTACTTTTTACCAGCAGCTCAGTATTTCTTTATTCTATTAACCCATAAGCCCTGCACATGATTATTTAGACTGGGAGAAGAATTTGCAGCACCGTAACCCTTTGCTTTACTTAATAGCCTATGTCCTGATAGCTTTGAATAATTCTTCTCCTAAAATGTTCCTTAAAATGTAGAAAGTGCCAGTTTAATTTTTGTTTTGTTTTAATATCCAGCAGGGGTGTATTAAATGAGAATATATCAATATCCTGTAGGTGCACTTCTAAGTCAGAGACAGAGCACAACAAATGTTAATAACTTTCTCAGCATTACAACGTCTTTAGTCTGCAGATGCATTTGCTTATTAACTGTAAACAGTGTTAATTAGTTCAGATTCTTCACTCTCCACAGCTGCACTTGTTTGTATTAGATTTTCAATATGTTTCTTATGTAATACAGATGCAGAATAGTCTCTAGGAGTGCCACTCTGCTTAAGATCAATTAACTCCTGATGACCACAACAGTTTTTTTCTCTCAATAACACACTCAATTCAAGCAAAGCTCCTCAGGATGCAGGGAAGACTCCCCAGGGAGCAACTAAGTATTGCTGCCTTTCACTCTCTTTCTCCATATCTCCCTCTCATTCTCTCTCTAATTCCCTCTCACTTGCCTTTCCTCTCAGAATACCCCGTGGTCAAGACAGGCTGCTAAATGGCATACTAGGTGGCAGAATTATGAAGAACCCAGTTATAAGATGCCTGGTGATATTGTTTGTTAACATGCGCACACATCACAAACAGTGGCTAGACCTTAGCTGCATCAGAATTCTAGCTTATTGTTCTTTTCTGCAGTGCCAGACTAGAAAAACAATGCAGGTAGTTCAGTTTATAGCCTATGTAAAGGCTACAATACTATCTTCATGATGTAACTGATATGCTAACTAACCCAACATGAACACTCAAACCAACCATTAAATATGCCATGCACCCCATTGACACAGTGCATGTCTGGGGGACGAGAGGGATGAAGACACCAGGGCAACAAGGACAAAACCAGGATAATCATTTCTTTAGTCATCTCCATCACAGCAATACTCATCAGTTCGCCCACTGACCAACAATTAAATTCTAGCTATATTAAAGTGATACTAAACTCAGGTGCTAGGCCTTAAAAATGCATTCAAGAAACTTACCTATTAGCAATGCTGCACCTTATTTGTGCATTATGACTCAGCTGTAGATCTTCAAATCATCTCTGAATTCATGCTGACACTGTCGTTCCTTATGGAGGGTGGCTATTTTTTTTGGTCCCTGTGTGTATTGTAAAGTAGCAACTGCTCCAAGCTTGCTCTTGTGATGTACCACAATCTCAGGTTTAGTTTATTAATTTGTATCAGGATTGTAGTCCATTAATGGAGTGAGCTACCTTCAAGAAATATAAAAACTCCCTATACTACTGCAGGGCTCTGCATATGTATCAATATTCCACATTTCTGTATGTAGTACATTGTGTATAACAAAAAGTATCTAGCACCATCTTATATAGCCTATATGTTAATGAAACCACAAGCCACTATAACAGTATGTTAAAAAAGGAAGATGGTTGCATCCCCCACTATTTCCTTTTGATGCACAACAATGGTTCCTAAAGCATGTCAATAAGGCATACTATATAATGTATATATGTTTACCAGCAGTACATAACATGAAAGCAAATAGGCTTTTGACTTTGCAAGGGAAATTGCACTTAGCAGAGGAAGTTTACCCTTACTTTAGCAAATGAGGGAAAGCTCTGCTGACTTCTATCACCCAATCATGTTCAAGAAAAAAGGCTTTTTATTTAATTTCCCTTGCACATGATTTGGTATTCTTTACCCAGTGAAGTTTCCCCACATTCACTAAACTAAGGGAAACTTCCACTGCAAAGTGCAAATTCCCTTGTAAAGTCAACAGCCTATTTGCCTATAGTAAATCAACCCCATAGTCTCCAAAGCCAAGACCACTTTATAGCCAAGAACAATCTATCTCCTTTTTTATATTCATGTATATGACAGATTAATTGAACATCCCAATCTCTTTATAAATGGTAACATGTTCATCCAACCATAATATATTCCAAAATATGAGCATAGCTATAAATATAAGGTGATCCGGTTATATGTCTTTTAAGCCCATAGCTCAAAAATAAGGTGGCTCTGTGGGTCTTAGGGGATGGTGCCTCCACATCCTCTGTTACACAGTCAACTATTTGCACATATCATAGGTATAAGTGCCTACTGCAGTTTGCTAAAGTTCATCATGAAACAATCACCCATCTGCGTGTGTGCTGATCTGTGAAGTAATCCTGTTTATCCTCCATGGTACAAGATAAACTAAAGAATACCTACATTCAAAAGTTATTGTACCTACATTCAAAAGTTATTGTGACACATCATTCAAAGGTGCTATACACTGTCCTCAAAAATCAACAACACTATATTGTTAAAAGAGAAGTAAAGCCAATTTTCTTTTTGAACTTTACTTCTATTTTGGGTCACAGGACTCAGAGTACATCTCTAGAGCCAGAGCCAGAGCCAGCTTTGCTCGCCCCTCCCTTGCCTTTTCAGTAAGCACTAGAGGAGCAAAGAGGTGAAGGGGCAATCCCTGCAGGAAGCAGTTACTGGCAGTCGCCACGCTCTGCAGGGAGGAGACCATAAGCTGAGCGATCAACAATTACATGCTCGCTCAGCTCTGTATATTTTACTCTCCCAATTCAGATATTTTACTTTCCCAAGAGCATATTTTCAGTTCCCAATATTTTTCCTTTGAGATGAAACGTTCATAGATCTGCATTCCTACAATTATAAGATATGTACTTTAAAGAAACACGTACCATTATGTGTACCCAAAATACAAATTAAATTGTCAGAACAGAATTACAAATCTTTTTACAGTATATGCGCTAACTCTTTAGTAAACTGTTGCTTGAACCAGCATAATAGGGACAGTAAGTGAGAGAAAATCTCTCCAATAGTGTTACAGACAAAAAAGTAAAAACCTCACAAATTTTAACTCTCTCCAAAACTAAAACATTTGGCTGAAGAAAGGCTTTAAGGGATTGCACTTATTCTTAGCTTCAAAAGATCTGCACTGAGAACTCTCAGTGCTGATTCCTTAGCTCTCTTAACTAACATAGAGACTAGCACAAAAGTAGATAGATAGATAGATAGATAGATAGATAGATAGATAGATAGATAGATAGATAGATAGATAGATAGATAGATAGATAGATAGATAGGATAGTAATAGAGATAAATGGCAGCTAAAGGCCATATCTTAAAACATGGTGTAATCCTTGTTCACATGGCCCATGTCTTTGTCCAGTAACTGAAGTAACTACTAGCATCATTTATGAGTCCGTAGGAAGATTTCCATGTATCGTTTTATTGACAATACTTTGGAAAGAGAACTTCAGTGGCTGCTGTACTACATGTACAGTAAGAGGAACTGCTTGCCACTGAAAAAACAGGGGCACATACTCCTTGGAATCCTATCTCCATGTTTCCCTCTGCCTCCCTATTTATGCAGGAGTTCATCAGCAATATTTATTCATCTGAGATATTTTAAAGGATATATAAATACAAAACAGGATATTGTATTTAAGGTACCGTTTCAGTCACGACAAACAGCAATGATGAGGACATTTTGTAAAAACTATTCCTTTAATTACTAACAAATCTGAATTCCACAGCTTATGTGACTGATTAAATTCAGGAGAAAATGTGGCTTTATATAATTAATCATACAACCTATTTAACTTAGATATGTCATTAATTGTAAGGAGTTAGTAACCCTGAAAACAGTGTCCATTGAGCAGTAATTACTTGGAGACCATGAGTCAATAGTATTTAGTTTTGTGGTGATTATTGAAGGTCTCTGTGCAGATATCACTCAGATAACACAGAAAAATACCTGAATTCTTAAGGCCATCTTGGCCCAACTGACAGTATAATGCTTGCTTACACGTGTGTTGGTGATGCACTCTTATGTAAATTTGGCCTAGTAAATTCTTTGAAACAAGTGTAAATTAAAACTTATATTGAAAACATAAAAAAGTTAAAATCTTGTGAATAAATCCAAAATCAGATTTGTTAACATTAACCGTAATATTCTGCAACACAACAGTAAAAAAAAGATGTAAGTTTTTTTAAGCTTAGCTTATTACATTGTTTGTAAGGTGGGCCTCAAATCGTGGCATTGATATTAATAGATCAGTGTTTTTATAACTGCTGATGTGTGCATGCATGTGTAAGCATGTAAAGAGCGCATTTGTTAGTAGGGAGGGTAGCTTTCCAAGTGCATTTACCCCCAAAAATCATGGTCACTGAAGGCTATCAAGCTACTCTTAGATGATAATGCACATGCACATATCAGAATGAACAAAGTAGAGCAGATGTTTTTAAATTAACTGTAATGTGTGACATAGCACCGCTTCATCTTAAAGATAGCCTGTCAACATATCTCACTTTTCAAATGAAAACTTTGCAGCAGTAAAGGATAATAGGTTTCAGGGTTCGTGTTTGTGGTTTGATATTTTGGTTTTTTTTTTCTCCTGGAGGTATATTTTATTATTATAGATTTTCGTCAGGATTTTTATGTTTATGGTTTTTGGGGTCAGCAGCAGCATGAATGTTTGGGTGAATTTTTGGGTGCCCTTATACTGCCATAGCACCATATACTGTGGTGTTCCAGTTTAGTGCACACAAGCAACATGTTGTTATAAAGCGTACCAAAACATCACATCACTCATCCACCTGTTGCCATACCTGGTAATAAAATTATGGAATTACCCATTACCATGTCTGCTGGGCCTTAATGTAGAAGCAAAGGTGGTGCACATGCAGCTATAAGGAAGGAACCAAACTCTAAATCCATAGGCCAAAACAGTGGTGAGGCTGCACTGAAAAGAGGTAAGGCATGTCTGCCTTTTTTTCTGGCAGTGTGCAGGCTACACAGCCAGAGCATGTGGAGGAGGTGGGGTAGTGGATAACCAAGCCCTCATCATCTTTCTCCAATTTCATTAAGTCACAGAACAGCGTAATGTCAGCTGCAAATGCATTCTGTTCTTCCTCTTTATCCACAGCTAAACCTACTGTTTGCCCACAAACTATCATGGAGGAGTCAACTGATTTATTTCAGCACAGCTTCATTGAAGCTGCACATTGCACAGGGGGAGCACAATAAGGAAGAGGTGGTTTGTGATGCTGACACTAAGAAGGCAGATGACATGGGGTACGGCTAATAAACAAACTACTGTAAACAAGTATGAGAAGTTGGGCACTGCCACAAGCTGTGCATTATAAAGAGTATGATTCTAATGGTACATTATCATTGACAGTGTTCTTTGACAGCTTATATTTGGCTGTGGAATTTAATTTATCCTTTTATAGACAGTTTGGCTTACATACAGCAGCACCACAATCTTATTCATATTATTCTTCTTAAAAATATATTTTTAAGGTATTTTTGGCAATGACACATGATTATCAACAAACACCAATAGGCCCTCTTTGAACAGCAGATACAAATTTGCCAGTAGTTCACTGAAGCTGTCCCTGTTCGTGCTGATGCAAAACTGTTCTGCCATTGGCCAGTTTAAATTTATCAAGTGTTTATTAAGGATTAAAAGAAACAGATGATTAAACAATATAAAACTAGTCTGCATTTTTAATGGAGAATTGGCTTAAATATAGTAGAGATAAATATTAATGGCAGATGTTTTACTACAAGAATTAATAGACTGCAGGTAACACAATGAGTCTATTAACAAAAATAAAAAATACACAAAAGAAATGAAAACCCTAAAATACATACTCTGAAACTAAATCCCAATTTTTTAAATGGAAACCTTACAGAAAAAAATGTCTAATCCAAAAGAAATGCTCTATAAACATAAAATAAAAACCAATATATTCCCAAAATAAATGAAAACCTCCAAATACTATCCCCTGAAACAAAACCCATTTTTATCTATGGGTCTGCAGCTAAAAGTGATTGCTCATGTCAAGTTAACCAAAAAATAAAATGAAAGTCGAAAAAGTTCCAATGATAAGAACAAAAAAAAGCAGCAGTTTTTTTAAAAACCTTAAGATTCTCACACACTTTTTTTTTCACAAGTGCATACAGCTTAAGCAATTAAATATCATGACTCCCCTTCCTCTACTACAGGGTCCTGGGTTGTGTTTTGGGAGCACTGACGGAGAATCATGTATGAACAAACCTTTAAAAACACAGTAGATAAATACTTTGAGACATTGTTCAAGGCCGTATTTTCCCTCATTGGGTCTACCCAGCAACCAGCAGTAGCTTCTATGTGATCCCAGTTCTATCACTGCAGACCTTGAGGTGCTAAGGCTTTTGGAATGTTTTCTTGTCGCTCTGGGATTCTGCATAGATAGTGTACCTGACACCATGTATCAGCTTTCCAGACTGGGTCTCTTAACTGGCCTCTAAAAAAGACTTATATGGCTTAAGTATTGGTCAGTGAAAATGGCATTTAAGAAGCACATGAAGAAGATTCCCTTCATGGAAGAACATCTCTATGGATTTAGGCAGTTTTATCAAGAAGGTTATTGAGGGTAAAAGCACACCTAAGGTTCCTTCTAATAAGTCATCCTTGGTTCCAGCCAGAAAGAGTTCCCTTAATCTGTCTCAGGCTTTTACCTCCAAGGCAATACCAGGCCCCCAGTTAAAACACAAGCCCTGGAACCCTTTTGTGGCCAGAGTTGAGATGTCCAAGATCTGTGGGTACACCTAATAGTTTCTCAGGGTTAAAAACTGGAGGTTTTTTATTCTACCTCCCATCTTAGATTCATGACTACCAATCTGTCTCTTCCCCCAGTGGAAGGAGAGGCTATATAGGGGGCCTTACAGCAATTGCTTACATCCAAATCTATCATTCCTGTTCCTCAGCAGGAGAGGTTCCATGGGTTTTGCTCCAATATATTCACGGTTTTAAAACTGAACATAGTGGTGTGTCCCATCCAGGACTTAAAGTCTCTCAACAAGTTTCTGCAGATCCATTAGTTCTGCATGGAATCAATGAGATCAGTAGTTTTCTCTTCAGCAGGGGAATTTGCTTCAGTATTGCTTTAGTGGACAGCAAGGATGCTTACTTGCATGTACCAATCTTACCCCAACAACAACACTTCCTGCATTTTGCTTTGGGGAAAATACACTTCCAATCTGTGTTTCTTTCTTGTGGTCTTTCCATGGCTCTGGTCATTTCACTGCTACACTCTCATGGTGTTCACATTGGATAATAACCTGCTGAAGACCCAGTCTGAATAGATTTGGTGGAAAGATATCCACAGAACAATTCGAGCTCTGCAGCGTTTTGGGTGGATACTCAACCTCCAGATGTTAATGCTGGAGTTAACTTACCAGCTAGAATATCTGAATATTCTGGACATGAACCAGGACTGGGTGTTTCTGCCCCTGGTGAAGATTATGTATCAGTGTTCACAGGTGCATACTCTACAAGCCAAAAACTAGCCCTTGGTAAGATTCTGCATGAGGGTCCTGAGTCTAATGATGGCCTCTTTTGAGGTGGTACCATGTGTTTGTTTTACTCCAGACTGCTGAAACTAAGCATTCTAGCTGTATGGGAAAAACAGACTCATAACTGTAGATTGCCCCATGCATCTGTCTTCCAAGGTGAGGCTCTCAATGGCTTGGTTGAAATCTGATCCAGCACTGAAGACAGGAAAGTCCATTCTTTCACTGCAGTGAACAAATTTAAAGATGGATGCCAGCCTGTT
>NW_017309071.1:13655-50363 GCF_000935625.1 Nanorana parkeri | reverse complement strand
GGATTCCTCCAGACTGCTGAAACTGAGCATTCTAGCTGCATGGGAAAAACAGACTCTCATTACTGTAGATTGCTCCATGCATCTGTCATCCAAGGTAAGGCTCTCAATGGCTTGGTGCAAATCTGATCCAGCACTGAAGACAAGAAAGTCCTTTCTTCCACTGCAATAAACAACTTTGAAGATAGATGCCAGCCTACTTGGCTGGGGTGGTGTCCTCAGGACCTTAGATATACAGGGGACCTGGTTCACAAATGAATTCAGACAATCCAGCAATATTTTGGAGCTGAGAGCAATTAAACTCTCCATGCAGCACTGGGTGTATCACCTTCAAGGGCAATATTCCATGAGTGGCCAATTGCCAGGCAGACTTTCTCAGTTAGAAGAGACTGGATTCAGGGGAACTGTCTCTATATCCTAAAGTGTTTCTGGAGACTTGCTGCTAGTGAAGGAAGCCAGACATGGATTGCCTGGTTTCCCAACTTACAACAAAGTGGACAGATTTGTGTCTTATTCCAGGGACACACAAGCATTCACTGTGCATGCACTAGTGGCTCAATAGGATCAGATCTCTGAGATCAATGGCTTTTCTCCCTGGAAGATACTTCCATGACTGCTCCACAGAACTGAGCCGTAGGGCAATCCAGTGAGCCTCAAGGCTCCTAATGGGTCCACAATGGTGTGTCATGTGGACATCCTTTGGATGTTGGCAGACTCCCCATTGTCTCTTCCAGACTGTCCAAACCTTCTGTCTCAATGCCCAGTAATCCATTCTGCTTCTTTGTCTCTAGCTTTAACAGTTTGTTCTTGAATCCCAGGTTGTAAGGGGTAGAGGCCTGTCTGTTTGTTTGTCAGTTGTGCCTACACTCTTACAGGCCAGGAAGTCCAGCTCTTGCAAGGTGTAGCATTGCACCTGGAGGACTTACTTGCTTGGTGTGAACAATGGAAATGTCATCCTCAAACGCTCTGTTGAACAGATTTTGGCCTTTCGTCAATCGGGGTTGGATCAACACTTGGCCCTAAATATGCTCAAAGAACAAATATCAGCCTTGACCATCCTTTTTCAACAGCTGTTTGCTTTTTATTCCTTGATAAGGACCTCACTGCAGGAGATTGCTCATGTGACTTCTCCTGGATGCACTGGGATCTTAATCTGGTACTTTCATCTCTCCAGCAAGCTCCCTTTGAACCTATCAGAGATATCTCTCTCTGATGAATCCTATGTGCAATGTGGTTTTCTTTTTTGCTATAGCCTCCATCAGGAGAGTTTTGGAGATGGCAGCACTATATTGCACAAAGAACCATTTCTTGTTCCACACAAAAATAGGATCTTTCTCTGGCCTAGGGATTCCTAAGGTAGTGTGGTTGTTTCCCCTTAATCAGGACATGGTACTTTCATCCCGTTGGCCTGCTCCACACAATTGTATGGATGCCTTTTTCCACTGCTTGAATGTGATTCCAGCCACTTGAGCTTATATCTAGGCTTTGGCTTTATTCAGACAATCTTATTGTCTTTGTCCTTTCTGAAGATCCTCACATGGGGCTCTCTGCATCTCATTCCACCATTTCTCAGTGGCATAGGTAATTCTGCATGCCTATTTAACTAAGGATAGGGCTCCACCACCATGCTACAGGCTGCTATTTGAATTGAGGTTTACCCTTGTTATCTGTTATGCGGGCTTGTTGGTGGTTATTTGCTGTGTTGCCCACCTCTCTGTTCTATTTCTTTTGGATGTCCCAGCCATGTCTGAATCTGCCTTTTGTTTTGTACTGTATAATCAAAACATTAGGATTTTTGACTTACTTTTGACCAGTAAAAATCTGTTTCTTGGTGTACAGTATATGAACCTCCTCTGTATATCCTCTATTGCTTGCTACAAAACTGAGGATTCTTGGTAGTGGGATGAGTTTTATGAGGGTACTCACAGCTCTGGCCAGTGTCCAACCACCTGAAGATGCTGTGCCTGCATATTACCCAGTCATCTCTGAATGTGAATCTTCCTGTGTCCTGTACTGTAAAAAATGTTTTTACTGGTAATTTAAAAATCCTATTTTCTTCACTTGGACTTGAGTCTTATTTCTTCTGTGGAGTTTCCCCATATCTGGTCACACTAACAGAAGGTATCCTGATGGGCTATTTGCACTGGTACTACCTTGCAACACATAAAGTAATTTTATTTAGAATGGCACCCTAATTTACATGTACAGTAGCTGTTTATGTACCTGTAATACACCACACCATAATGCACACACAATATTTTGTGCTACACTACATTCATTGCAGAAAATACTGCAGCTACAATTTTTCATGCTTTAAGGTGTGCTGCCAGCTCAATTAAAAGAAATGGACTGCCTTAACCAATGCCTTGATGTACACAATAGACATGCCTTGATTCAAAGCATAGTGTTAATGGGCCCTAATACTGAACAATTTAGAATTATATTAGTTAAAAGTATTTAATGACATATGATTGTTTTTTTCATTGATACATGTCCCCCAGGGCAGTACCCGGATCCCCATACACTTTTTATGGCCAATTAATTGCATATACGGCTTCAAAATGGGAACATTTAATTTTCTGAGTTCTACCCCCATAGACTTGCATTGAGTTCTAAGTTCGAATTAGAACCTTTTCCATGTTCGAAAGTTCGAGTTAGAACCGAACACGGGGGTGTTCGGCTCATCCCTAATATGATATTTGTTTTTCCTTCGGCTATTCATCATAGGACTAAATGATTGCTGCCATATCAGAGTAGTATTGAAATCATTGATTCTTTTTATGAGTAAGGAAAAATGACCTTTTCAGGAAATATCCTTTGTGAAGGTTTATTGTAAAGATAATATTGTTCAAAACATTGATCAAGCTTTTTACTTCTACCGTTTCAGATTAAAGATAGAAAAACAAATCTTTGTATTTTTAATTTTTATCTCAGCCCAGCAATGAATGCATGCTATATTACATGTGCCAGCCGTACAGTCCTTCTTCACATATCATTTTCTTTAACTTGACTCGGCAGGTTTATTTAATAAAGCAGTGATGTGCAGTAACCCATGGCAACAAATTCAATAAGATCAGACACAAGCATGAAACATTATTTCTGACATGCTGCTATGGATGACCGTGCTTTGCATACTGCCCTTTGCCTTTTAAATTAGATGGCTTTTATCACTTGCCATGCCTCATGTGTATTGCATTCTGTGTATTACATTTTAGTTCAATGACCATTCTCTGTGTGTCAGCAATCAATGATACACGCACACAAGATATAGCACTGCATAAGATATCACAGTGAAATATATCAGTCTGTTGCAAACTGAATACACAAGAACTAATTTATCATAGTAAGTGAACCCTAGCTTTTTTGTTGAGTCAGTATCACCACAGCCAAGACTTAGAATCCCTGGTGCCTTGGCTCATAAGTAAAGTTTTGAGACTGGAATAGCTGTGCTATAACCTTCACACCATAAAGCAGAGCATCACTTTCTAAGCTACAGGATAATTTAAGCAGCAGAAGTTATTCAATAGGTTTACAGGAGTTGACCAGGACAACATAAAATTGTTAATGATTGTTCTACAATAAAAATTTAAATAGTATGCAGTCCAGTTTATGTGCAACTTAAAGTGCATGTAAACTCAAAATCTATTTTATGGATGGTTGACATCATGCCTTACTCAATATAAAGTTCTCAAGCAAATATTGTTTTTAAATTTGATACAAATTAAAAGCATTTAATGTTGCAGTCTGACAACACTGAGACACTGCCTTACAATAAGCAGCAGCATTGTCAACCTTTCATGTACACTCCTTGTGTTGAATGTTGGGCTTTCTATCAGGTCTAATGGTGCCCATACAACTTACAACCATCACAAGACTTTTCTCTTGCGATGGTTGTAAGCTAATTAAAAGCTTGTACGATCTGCCCATCTTGGACAGGCATTTCGTACTTGTGATCATCGAAAGCCCGCCCCGCTGAGGGGTGGGCTTTCGATGACCGCAATGCTGAATGGGCAGTGTGCGCGTGCCCGTTCCGCAGTTGTTGAACGAGCATGCAACTAACCAGCCGACAATCGTACGATTCTCGGCGGGTTTTCTAGCATGCTCCTTCAACAAAAGATGTGCGGCCATACAGTAGAAACGGTCGCACGTCTTCCATACACCTTGCGATTATCGTATGATAGCGGGATTTCCAGCGATTTATCATACGATAATCGCAAGGTGTATGGGCACCTTAAGCATACCTCCTGCAGACCTAATAATCAGCCCAACCCAACTGATGGAGCACACAAAGAAGACTGACAATGCTGCTGCTAATTTTGAGGTGGCAGCTTAATGTTGTTAAAAAGTTCTGTTACCTGTATGATCTTCGGGTGCAATTTGCAACAGATTCACAAAACATGATTTGAATAAGAAAACTGTATACTGTGAGGCATGATGCCAAACATACTGAAAATAAGTTTGGGGTTTACATACATTTTATGCAGCTCTTTCAAAAAGTACACTCCATTTCATAAAGGGGATACATATAACACTTTTGATGCATACCTTGAAATGCCTTTATACACACTCTGACACCATTAATACATCTTAATATAATATATAATTTAAAATGCTAGCAAAAACATTCTTAGTTTTCACTTATAATTCAGTTTGCCTTGGCCTGTGTTGTTTTATACAAAGCAGGGTGCACACAATAAAAAAAATGTCTTGAAATTATTTTAATGAAACAAATAATTCTCACTCATCACTCAAGACATATTGCTATATTTAAATGATGTAAGCCCTTCCCTCCAGGCAGCCCTGGAGTTATTTAAGTCAGTTGACTGATACTCTGGACTGCAAAGTTACTTGGAAAAATGTATCTGTCCTATATTTTCTATAGATAAAGTAGCTTAAACCTCAACAGATAGACACTTCTGCTTTTAGTTTCACTCAAAATCAAATATCTTGTAGTAAATGTCATTGTAGGTTTATTACCATTAATGAGCCTAACTAGTAAGTATTCTGATTGCCTCTTTCATCAGTAGGCAGGTTAATATCATTACATTTGCACAACCTTAATGTATATATTCAGACAATTTCTACTGTAGATTATTGGAAGTATTTAAAATCATCCACAAAGTATTGCCTTTATGGTCTAAGGCAGTGGTTAGCAACCTTTCTAGGGCCGGGACCCCTTGGTAACATTTGCCAAGTTGAGGTGACCGCAATTTAGGGATGATGCGGTTGCTGCAGCGACATCTGGCGGCGTTTCGGGAGAACTGACACTGCTGCGCTAGGAGAGGGCTGAGGAGGACTCTCACCTAGGACAGCAGAAATCACACAGCGACCCACAGGTTGAGAACCACCGGTGTACGCCGTCCATCACCATAGGAATGCATAGCTAGATTCCTATTGGCTATTTTACTTTGCAATAGCCAATATCAAACTAGCTTTTGCACCCGCCCTCTGCTGCTGTCAATCACTAGAAGAGGACCTGATGGAGAACTACCATCCTCTGTGAAGTGGCTACTAGAAATTTAGCCGTGCTGATATTGTAATCCGTCTGGCTGAATTATATTTGGTTATTATCTGGTTATCTCCAGGTGTTCTGTCATTAATTATACATGCCTGTGTGGGGCATGACCCTGCTGAATTGAAAGGCAGCCAATCCCTGTGAATTTCATGGCCAGTAATGCATGCTGGGGGTAGGATGCTCAAAGATGGAAATGCTGATTAGTCCTTAAGCCTGGAGGAAGCCACACATGTGGACTCTGGAGGGGTCAGGAACTAATGGAGGAAGAGAACCAGAGAAACTGGATGGATACTGGAAATGTCTGGTACTGGTATGGGCCTCAGGTGCCAATAAGGTGTCAATTGCATGAAATATGTCATGCCTAAACATTTTCAGCTTTTGCTCTAATAACCAGTGTCAACCTGTTCTCCTATTGAATCTGCACTGTGTAAGACTTAAAGGGAATTTGTGAGTCTGGAGTCTTTTCTATTTTTACCATGGATGTCCTAAGCCCTATACCCTCTCTCCGAGTTGATGTTTTGCAATAAAGCATTTAAAAAAGCACCTAAAGTGACTGGCGCCCAACTTCTTTGATCACACATGCCTGCACTGGCTTAGGATCTGCCCCAAAGAGTGAAATGTCAGCCTTCTTTGCCATTTGGAGGTCCACCTCAGGCACCTGGGGGTCAGGGGGTGCTATATGACAATATGTTTGCTGATGACCGTAAACAAATGGTAGCTAACTATACAGGGAAAATACTTTTCTTTATTACTGATGCACTAAGGCACAAGCCTACAGATGGCAAATCTGGCACTGCCTACTAGGCATTCCAGCCATTTTCTTGACTCTGAAAATGTAAATATATATGTCTAGTAAGCTTACGCAACTTTGTATTTTGCAATTAGAGAGACTGATTATCAGCCTCTAACACCAAAAACATTCACATTACTGCTACATAAGTCTCCAGTGCTATAGATGACACCTGCAGGAGATGCAGCACTGAGCAGGCACACTATAATTCTAAAACAAAATAGTAGAACTCAATGAAAGTAGAGAATGACTGTGCAAGCTGTTGTACTTATATTTACTGCAATTTAATCCCAGTTCATAAGCAGTAGTGCATACAATTTACATTGTCCCAGGGTTGTATAATCGGCACAAGTAGAACTTGTAAAACACTTCACTTTAAGAAAATCTACACAGGAGATGGAGCTAACAGAGAATACAGTGTATAAGTTAGCAAGACTCATCTCACTACAAATTGCCTGGTAGCAAGATTTAAACTCCTTTTTTACTGATATCACTGATATCATGAGAAAAACAGATGCTTCCCATTGACATCAACACATTTTGGTAAAAAAGGGAAAATGCAAAGTCAATAGTTGTAAGATGCCCATTTCATGTTCCAGTGTGCAATAGAATCCTAAAATATAAATTTGGGCAAAAGATAAAATATTGTAATGTGCTCTATCATACACAGCAACAAATCTGACAATCTAAGTACAATTCTACTTAAAAAGGAAACTGAAGCCAGCAATGCATGTTTAATGAGTGCAGTAGATAAAAAAAAAGAAAATGTTAATATTTCAATCTTGTTACATATATGGAAAATATAAATATATGTCTAGTAAGCCTATGCAACTTTGTATTTTGCAAATCGGGCACTTAACATGCAGCACAACAAGTATTACTAAAGATTAACAAACTGTCAGTGCATAGTACAAATGTTTGAATATATATTCTGAAATGCATTTATTGTTGTATTTCTCCAGCATCTGGCAAAAAGCAGTTACAGATTCAGCAGAATTTCATATTTAGATAGACATGTTTTCTTCAGTTGATAGAGCAGCATATTTTTCAAAGCAGCAGACAGACTATAGTATAAGCCGTGGAAATAGAAGTTTATCTATATTTTATTCCAAATGCATTAGGGTTGCTACAGAAAATCAGTTCAGCTTGACCTTTATATCATCTTAGCTGAAAACAGGAGTGTCAATTTTATTAATAATGTCCTGTATATACAGTGTATTGGTAATTTTGTGCTTTAATTACATATATCTATTGTGGGTGGTCAAATTTACAAGTAAATAGAAGCATAACAGGAACCAGTAAAATATTTAGGAACTTTTATTGGCATGCTTCACCACTAGGGATGAAGTTCAGGTTTACTGCTACCACAGGTTCACAATGAATCCTGCATATTCAAGGTAAGCTGACCTGGCAAAATAATGCGGGAACTTGCCAGATCTAATTCTTTGTAGCCATAATGCACTGGCTTCTGTAACCCATTTATCCAAGCTACAACACAGTATGGCAGCCTGGAATTTTGCATATGTTCTGGGGGCTTTGGGGCACTGCTGGTAACAAAGAATCAGTGGATGAGGTCACTGGGCAGTAGGGGGTACAAGTGACGGTGTTGGCACAATCACACAAGAAACACGGTAGTATCTACAGTTCCAGCAGTGTTCTCCATTCTGCATCCTTCCCAGCCTCCTAAGGATTGTCCAAGTATGCCATGAGGGATATCTAGTGCCCCTGTCCATGCTTACTGGACCATGGGTACCTGATTATTTGTACCCTGCTACTGACAGCATGGCCGAACAACACAGATACATAACATTCTAAATGGGGGTAGAGGGCAGAAATAATGGCAGATGGGTACTTTAACACTAGGGTGTAGTACAGGGCGTTAACTCATAGAAGAGGTTTTAGCATGAGTTAGAAT
The DNA here is from genome assembly GCF_000935625.1 of Nanorana parkeri. Lineage (NCBI taxonomy): Eukaryota > Metazoa > Chordata > Amphibia > Anura > Dicroglossidae > Nanorana > Nanorana parkeri. Next base: position 42,146 of record NW_017309071.1, on the reverse strand, counting down.
GGGAGCAGCTGCAAAGACTGAGGTTTTAGCAAGCAGGCACTTAGACACAGTTTTCTTCCTCTCTAGCAGCAAATAGGTTTAAAAAAAGGCCCACGCTGCAGAGCTCTGTAAACCAGCCTGGGGATAGAAGTGGCCTGTACCTGGATGGATTACTGGATGTAATTATTACTGGATGTAATTACTGGATCTAGACTGCAAGCTGTTCCTGCCCCTATACAAAATCCTTAATCACTGCAGTTTGGCCTCTCCCCCAAAACTTTATTCCTTGCTGCTTGGTAGCACCCATGGAGGTCAACACTTTATCATCAGAGCCCTCTTCACAATAAGGTTCAGGTATTAGAACATCACTGTCTCTTGCTGCTTCCTGTCTAAAGTCCCCTGACTGCTGTGTGGCTAATCCTTTCTCTCCCTCAATGGTCATGGAGCTGTCTTCCTCATCCTCAATATCTAAAAAGGAGGGATGCCTGCTGTTGACTAAGATCATCCTCCTGCAGCAAGTCAGCAAAGCTGTAATAATTCTGCCAACTCCTTAGCCCTCATTCACATAGAGTTTTGCAGCACTTTTTCTGCCTAAAAAAAATGCTATAAAAAAACCCCCCACCAAAACAACTCCCATTCATTTTTATTGCCATGTTCACAACTGAGTGTCTTGTCCCTTCAAGCAAAATATCTGTTGCATGAAGAAATACGTACGCTTCTTTTTGGCAGATTCTGTGCTTCTTGGCCACACAGACTTCAATGAAAATGCCCAAAAACATATGTTTGCACATTTTTACATGTGTTCACCTATTCACATCAATGTGCCAAGATCTGTTCGCAAAAAAGGAAAAAACTGCACTGAAAAGGAAAAAACTGCACTGAGAATGCAGGCTTATAACCAGTTGCAAACTGCAAGGGCTAAAGTGCGATTCAGCAGAAGAGCAGGAGGAAGTGGTGGAAAAGGGTGCATTAGCAGCACTTGCAGACAAATGGCTGATTTGCGCCTGGGAGCAGGAAGAAGAGAGTCTGTCAGTCACTTTACTACCTCCTGCGTGTGCTGTGATTGTATAGCACAGACAAGACATGCCCTACTTCTAGATGGTACTGCCAGACCACTGCTTTCTCCTGCAGATGCTTTCACATGCAGAACCTCTGCCTCTCACTTTAGGTCTGCCTGATGGATAAATATGTGATGTCTCAGTACAAACTACTTTAGGCTCCACATAAAGCGTTTTCCAATGCTGAAGACCATGTGGCAGGAAAAATGTTTAATCTGCATGAATTCCACTCAACTGTGGCTATTATATAGCGCTGAACATGCGGAATCCGCCATAATATCATGCTTGTACTATTTTGTGGGCCACACGACCACCGCAAAAGTCTGAGCAAGTATGAGGTGACATGCTTCAAACAAGTCTCTATGATGAAACGTGAGTAGATATTTATTTCCATACATCGCTTTGTTAAATGCTACACTATGAGTGATTATTGTTATTTCTTGGATCTATGATGGGTGGTATTGAAAGACCAGTTATCAGGTGAACTGAGGGAGAAGAGTGTCAGAGCTGGATACTAGAACGAGTCTAACTTCAATTAAGCCCATCCTAACTGATGATAACATCTTCAGAGCGGGTTTCAGGTTGATCGTGGGAGAGCATAAGAGGAGCTGGGTATATGGACACACCCTCTTTTACACTTATTTGGGCTGCTTTCTGGTGAGTGAGCGTCCAAAAGGTTCGGCTGAGGAGAGAGAATTTATCCACATCACAGAGGGTGTTTGGGGCACAGTGTTTGCTACTTGTATTGGACATTGTTGGGACTTTTAAAATAGGAAATCACAATTAAATCACGCTTTGATCACTTGATGCACTTTATATATAGCACTTTACAAATGTTTATATGGATTACCATGAATTGAGTCAACCTATTTATATATCATTAGTTTTCATTAGTATAATTGAAGCATTATTTTTAGCACTTGATTTCACTTCATTTTGGTGCTCAGTAAAGGCATCTCTTTTGTTATTGTTTTTATTGATTTAGTTAAGCACAAATGTTTAGCACTGTGCATACTTTTTATATAGACCATTGACCATAGCAGCTTATATTTTCACTAATTTTCATACACAGGAAGTCCAAAGCGCCGAATGCCATTATATAATCATTTCAAAGGACAGCTTTGTCTGTGTCAACAACAAGTGTATGCTGTGGCCCTGAAATGGAAAAAAACCCTAGCAAAATAAAATAAAATATATCTCACCAAAAGTAGATATATAAAACTAAAAATGTAAATATATAAATAATGAAAATTAATAAAAAGTGAGGTGTGATTTGAATATGTTAATGTATGATCACCCAGGCCAGAAGCTTTGTGCTAAATTTAGGAGGAGTTGCAATAAATATTTTTATGAGTGATCCTATTTATTAGGTCATGTAGCACTGTGCTGTAGGAGGAACAAAAAAAAAGATTGTCATTATACCCAGCCTCATTGCAGCTCACCTTTTTAATCATCTCTTCAAAAGGGAAAAACATGGTGCAGGCATCTTCAATGATTAGCCACTGATTGGGTGAAAAAACAGCTCTCCAGAGTCTGTGCTCCAGTTTGTTCTCCATCCATGAACACATAGAAGGAACAGGAGGAGGAGAAGTAGGAGGGAGGATAAGTTGAATGTGCAAGAGGATAGGAGGAGGGGGTCACATTAGTTCACCACCAAATGCTTCCATGCTGATGCACCTCTCTTTTGAGGCTGGCCTTTAACGTTTTTGGAAGGTCCTGATTTGAAGAGGGGTAGGCAGCATATGGCCATAGGATTGTACAATAATTTTGCTGCTGCCTGCCTTTCCTACTAGCCATAGGATTTCACCTTCAATTCACTGCTGCCTGACCTTTCCCTGTGTTGTGGAAGGGAAGGTAGCCTATAGTCACAGTTTTCCTCCCTGCAGCTATGACTCCAGTGCTCTAGAAAAACACGACTCACTGCTGAGTCTCTAGGGGGAGAAAGATTATGCAGGCAAAGTAGAAGAACTGCAGCTGTGCCTGACATCTGATAGGTGTAATCCAACAAACACATCATTATAAAAAAATACAAAATATATATGGAAATAAAAAAGTAAAAAGACATTTTGCAGATGGAAATCTGCCACTTTGTAGCAATCAAGGCCAGATAATCTCTACTAGATTATACAGAGAAGGAGTTGCTATGCAAAGAGCTTGGACAAAGTGTGGCTCAGACTACCAGAGGTGGATATAGTGTAGCTTTTTTCAGCTCTATATGGCAGCTGATGGTCATCCAGCCACTGTAAAATATCTGTGGCTATAGCCTCTCAAATGTTACACTTAAATTTACATTTTAAGATAAAACTTGACTCATCCCTTCCTCTTATATTGCGGCCTAACCAAGCAGCTTACATACTTGCTTGGCTATTGTCTTTCAGATAATACACTCTAATACATTTCTCTTTCACAATGAAACCTGCCTAGTCTCTTTTTATTTACTCCTATTCAAGTGCTTGCCTACTGCAAACCACTTTCTTTTTTTTTTTTCAAAACTATTTTTATTTTCAAAAACAAACAATTACAGTGTTTTTTTCCATATGATTAGGTACATAGCATGGCATCACATACAATCTTATAACATCCTATCTTAATATTTTTTTTTTTTAATTGATGTTATACGGTATATAATTCGTTCAAAGACAATTCAATGACTTTACTGACCCGGCTTTGGAAGATTGAGGTAACAATTTTGCTTGAAGCCATCCCCTCTTACCAATCCTCTCAACTTAGTGGAAGGAAAGTGTATGCCCCATAGATAGTTCCCTATTTCCTCCATCTATTTCTAGCATATTGTCATATTGTCATACTCCTCACTCCTCTAGTCTTGGATATTGAGTAATGTGCGCCCTTCATACCAATCCCAGTGTGAGAAATCTGGTCCTACACTTTGCCCGCTGCCCCCATATCCTGTACCTCTGTACTGTATTCCTCCATCACTCTCCTGTCTTAGACATTACGGAAAATATTCCCGATGTTAAGTATCCCACAAGTCGGCTCTGTAGACAAATTGGAGTACCTTCCTTTGCTGGCTAGCTAGTGTCCCTCTACTGATCAAATATTGCGCTAGCAGTATACTTGAATGGGGAAAGAAATTTCTCTTTCTCTGTGGTCGTATAAACTATGTTGATGAACGGCATCCATAAAATATGGAAGTTTTCTTATCGTTTGACAGTTGCATTTCTGTGTCTAGCTTTTCTAAATGGAGTAAGTGTAGGAGATCCGTTCGTAGAGCTTGTATAGTAGGAGGGTTGGGAGCCAGCCATTCTCTCATGATGCCTCTCCTGGCTGCCAGCAAAGCGATACTGATCCAATGCCTGTGTTGTCTACTGAAATCGGAGGGATCTTCCCAATAATTGAACAGGAGTAGAAGAACGTCCGATGTTGTCCGCTTACCTATCACCAAAGCAATAAAGTCAAGGACCCTGGTCCAGAAAGCCTGTATTGCAGGACATTCCCAGATACAATGGAATAGTGAGGCAGCCTTTAGATGGCATTTGGGGCAATGGTCTAAGTATTCTTTGTCTACGGCCGGCTTTCTTTTAATCTGGAATGCGTAGTAGGCTCTATGTACTATTTTAAATTGGGTTTCTCTCCACTGTTCGTTCACCATGGCTGTGCATATAGCCCTATACCCTGACAGCAATTTCTCAACAATACTTTCCGTAGGTATATCTTCCTGCCATTTAGCTATATTCAAGTCTGTCAAGGGAGGGATATGGGCCTGTCTCAGGTGTGAATAGATGTCAGAAATAGATTGTTTGCCTGTTGAAAGTATCCTATCAATTAGGGATTTAGTGGAGATGGAAGAGCGTACATAGTTCTGTTTTTTCATGTGGGCTGTTACTTGGGAAAAGTAGAGATAGTCTTGTGCTGGAATTCGGTGGGCGGCTCTAAATTCGGTAAAAGGTATCAATTTTCCGTCGTCTTTGGATAAAAACTGTACAAATTTGGATATCCCCTTAGAGTCCCACTCGACAAATTTACCATATTCCTCTCCTTGTGGGAATGTCGGATTACCTCTAATAGCCAGATGTTGCGAAAAGTATGGGTTTAGTTTTGCTATTTTGTGTGCTTCTCTCCATGCCACTACCGTGTCTCTAATAATAACATTTGTACGCAGGGTAGGGGGCAATGTGGAAAACGGACAATGTATGAGGGAAGAGAGCTTCCATGGATGCGCCATCTCTGTTTCTAATTGAAAGTTAGAATAATATGATGAGGAGCCTATCCAGTCCACTGAGTGCCTAAGAAGACAACTCAAGTTGTATAGTCTGACATTGGGGAATGCCATCCCCCCCTCGCTCTTCGGCAGAAACAGTTTGCTCATGGCAATCCTTGCTCTCTTTCCCCGCCATATGAAGGCGGAGAAAGCTTTGTTCAGAGCTAGGACGTCTTTATGTTTCAGAAGAAAGGGCAGTGTTTGCATAGGGTACAACAGCCTAGCAAAGGAGCTCCTTTTTAATCCTCTCCAAGAGAGGAGGATAATTTAAATTATATAGGGAGGCTGGGGCGCTGCTTATGTGAAGACCTAGGTAGACGATCGAGCCCGTAGCATATTTATAAATGTTAGATGATCCTAATGATGTGCGTGATGTTGTGGTCAAGGGAAGGATAGCTGATTTAGCTGCATTAATGGTCAGTCCCGAGAACTGTTGGTATTGTTGGAATGCCATTTGGATAACCGGTATGTCTCTGTAAGGGTCCTTGGTGAATAGTATAATGTCATCTGCGAACAACATAATTTTGACTTGCGATTTCTGGAAAGGAACCCCGTGGATGTCTGGATTGCCCTGGAAGTACACTAACAACGGCTCCAGCGCCAGATTGAACAGCAGCGGAGACAGAGGACATCCCTGTCTTGTACCCCTTAGTAGAGAAAACCGGTTAGACATGTTCCCCGGCGTGCAAATGCGAGCGCATGGGGAGGTTTACATTGCTGCCAGAAAGCTCTTGAATCTCCCCGAGAACCCCATTTCGTCTAAGACTCTATATAGCCAGGGGAATTGAATGCTATCAAAGGCCTTTTCAGCATCTATGGAGATAAGCGCCAGAGGGGAGGTTGGGTGACTTTTGGCATACTCTAGTACCGAGAGCAGCTTGCTTATGTTGGACACTGCTGATCGTCCTTTTATAAAGCCAACCTGGGCTGGGGAAATTAATTGCGGTAATAGCCGAGCTAGTCTATCCGCTACGATTTTTGACATTAATTTGGCATCTGCGTTAATTGAGGAAATTGGCCTATATGAGCCTGGTTGCATAGGATCTTTGTCTTTTTTTGTCAACAACCTGATATACGCCTCTGAGCCCGTTTGTAAGTATTCACCTTTCTGCCACATATTGTCAAAGACTTTATGGAGGGTAGAAGAAATGTCCTCCTGCAGTAGCTTAAAGAATTTGTTAGAGTAACCATCTGGACCCGGTGATTTACCATTGGGAGAGGCTTTGAGAGCTTTCTGGAGCTCCTCCATGGTGATTTCCTCATTTAGGAGAGAGAGATCTTCGCTAGATATTTTGGGCAACACTACCTCCTTCAAAAACTGTTCGCCCAGTTCCATGTTCGCTGGAGTGGCCGAGTATAAGTTGCTATAGTATTGCTCAAAGATCTTATTAATGTCTTTTCTATATCTGGTTTCATCTTTTTCAAATGCCGAAGAACCATCATTCGCTTGGACGGGGATCTCAGGCCATTAGTGTTCCAGGAAACCACTCTCATGTTATATTGTTCAGCAAAAAGGATAAGTAGCAGTATATCTTACCCATTACTATTATTGTATGTAATAGTATGAAAACAATTGTTATTGTGCTTATTAGGGTACTTGTGGTGGCTATAGTCTACCAATGGTGTTAGGTCAGAAAGCCAATGTAAAATAGAAGCTGAACATTCGATTAAGTTATACCGTATAGTGATGACACCTGTGATTGCTATACACTGTAAGTCATGGGACCATGCTCGATACCTGACGGCCGTAGCTCTTCGGTCAACATGACCATAACTATGAGCCGGGCCTGAACCAAACAACACAAAAAAGTATAAACCAGAAAAAAAAACAAAAATAGTAGAACATCAGTGATCATCTCGGGACTTCGCTTTTTTCCCTCTATAGCTCTACAGAGTGACCACTTTCGCTTCCGCTAGGCCAAGGGCTTGAACCCACGCGGTGTGTGGCTGCATGTCAGCTTTATCTCAGTCACAGTCATTGTAAGCGTTCGGGGCCAGGTGGCCAGAGACCAATTCTTGTAGCAAGCATTCCTTGGGCCTCCAGTTAAGGAGGTGTAGATGAGATTGCAGTTGGAAAGTCATATTTCGCCCTTTTTTTTTTATTGGCCTCACAAAAAATAAAGATAAAAATAAATGCCTGACATACCCGTCCTTGGACATAAATTCTATAGCTGTTACTGCAGGACCGTTTCAAGGTGAATCGGTGGGGGTCATTGGTAGGCGAACCGCTGTCTTTCTGGCAGGAGTTGTAGTGTGTTGCGTGCGGGGAGACCGACCGGCTGCCATGGATTCCGTGCGTGACTCCAACCGCTCCATGAATTTGAATGCGACCTCCGGGTCCTGAAACGAGTGAGGTATACCATCTTCCGTTTGAAGGAGGAGAGTCGCCGGATAAGCCAAGGTGAATCTGATCCTTTTTTGGAACAGAAGCGAGCAAACTTTATTAAACGCTTTGCGTTTCCTTGTGACCTCAGCAGAGTAATCCGCGAAGATTAGGAGACGATGCCCATCCAGATATAACTCTTTGTTGGCGCGAAAGGCCTGCATAACTGCCAAGCGGTCAGTATAGTCCAGATATCGCGCTATTATTGGGCGCGGACCCTTCCTGTCCGGGTTGGGGGGCCCCACCCGGTGACCACGTTCTACCTTGCATCCAGGGTCGAGGCCTAGGAGGTCTGGTATGTTGATTGCACAGATCGACGCCAGCAGCGATGGTCGGTAGGACTCTGGGAGACCTACTATCCTTATATTATTTCGTCGTGAGCGTTTCTCCAGATCGTCCACCTTGTCTAGGAGCTGTTGGACCTGCATGTCAGTGGACTGTATCTGTATCGGCGGATGAGTCTGCTCCTTCCTCCAGAGACGTTATACGGGATTCCGCCTCTGTGATCCTTTGTGCGTGCTGCAGTAGATCCTGGCGCAGGGATTGTATCCCCTTGTGTACCCCTTTGGTCACGGCATCCTGTATGGTAGGGCAAAGTAATTTGGCCACTTCTGCAGCGATAATACTGTGATCAGATAGTTCCGGCATATCGTCTTCCGAGGAGGCGGCGGCATCCTGACGATCAGGGGTGGCAGCCATCTTATGCTGTGTCTGTAGCCGCTTACCCCGGACAGGAGTGCCTTTTCCCCGAGGTCCAATATGCCGTTTAGCAAGGAATGTATCCATTTTTCTGGTACTGTAGTGGGCAATGTAGTCAGCCGATCGACCTTTTCGGGATTTGGTTTGCTGTGACGAGATTTTATATGAAGATTAGTTTTAGCCGCGTGGGAGCTCTGCACTCTGCTTCCACTACATCAGGCGCCGGAAACGGAAGTCGCAAACCACTTTCTACCAAACAAACACCAAGTCTATATTTTGGAAATTGGAGATACAAAAATGGGGTTTGGGACATGTGACATTGGGGTTTTGAAGTATTGTTGTGTACTCTGTTTAGACATTTGATTCAACTTTTAAGACAGCGGAGCGTTGTGTGAAAAAAGCTTGCAAACTAGACTATTGAACTTTTTTTGTTATTGCCCAACTTAAGGGCTTTAGCTTTATTTCTATAACAGTAAACTTTTCAATAGGTTTTACATCTGTTGTGGCTGCTATTTCTATCTACTTGTTTAAAAAATCAGGTGTCACAGTCAAAACTACCTAAAACTCATTTTTTTGTCAATTTGAAATGAGTCAGATCAGGCATATTGATGCACCCCTACTAACCACAAGTAACATTTGATGGGGTCATATTTATTTTTTTACAAACTATTGAATTTAATTTGAGAAGCAATTTTAATTGAAAGAAATTGGCGAGAAGCAAATACTATAAAGAAAATAGTGCAGCTTTGCTAAAATCAGAAAGTCCACTCCATTTAGCTTGACCTGCATTTTCTGTAATCCATCGCAGAAAATATGATGTGAATCCGTTATGCAGTCACTGTTAGCGTAGTTCCCAAAGCCCTGTACCTTAAATAACTAATAGCAACGCCTTTACTTTCAGTATCCAAGAGTTTTCTAAATTAACAAGTGATTTCCAGTTGGAGTGTGATCATGAAAGACTCAGGGATATGATTCTTCAGAAAATAGAGTGAGGTAGCAGACTGCCTCATAAGTGGTGTTCCATTCTTCTACTATCTAACCCTAAACCTTGAAGCAGATCTCAATAAGCAGGCCCTTCCTCTATTCACAAAGAGTTTTTTCTGAATACTCAAGTGGAACTATGATATTGAAATGTTGTCAAAACTGAATATAAGCAATAAAAAAATAGGATGTAACTGAATATAAGCAATAAAAAATAGGATGTAATTATTTTATAATTGTTTATTTGTTTGATATATTTATCAATGATGCCTGCAAACACTGTTCTCGGGCATCATTTACATATGAGATGCTGTGAAAATAAGAGTCTTGCCAATTATGTCAGCAGAACAGCTGCAGTAAAGGAGGAAGATGCGAAAATTCAGGGCACGCCCAAGGAATTTAGATTTAAGGGAGTATATTGTATGCCCAAGGTCCACAAATATTTATGCCATGTTCCATCTTGCAATAAAACACGTGTAAATATACATTACCACATAGAATTTAAACAAAAAAATTAACTTTGGAACATGCAACAATTAAATGAATGAGAATGGGGACCTAAAGTACAACTTTACTTTATATGGTGTTAAGAGAATTAAACAAAGCTTCTTGGCCCCACCTGGAAGTAGGAATGCCATATTCCATTTATAAGTGGCCATTTTTTGGGAGAATGGCTGTGCAGCTCAGAGGAGAGTTACACAGTGAGGGTTACTGGTTTAGGGCTGACGGTAAGTATAATACCAGGTGGTCAGCATTTAGAGGGTTGGGTAGCATGAAGGACCTGAGCACCCGCTAAGGCAAAATAATATTGTACACTTAAAGGGTTATTCACAAAGTTGCCAAAGGCAGCCGAGTGAATAACTGAGCTGAAGTGAACAGAGCCGAATGCTGTTCGTCTATTATCTTTACAGTATGGCTATTTCAGCCGTACATCAGCTGAAATTAGCCGTACATCAGCTTGCTTCAGCTGGCTTCTGTTCAGCATGTTCGACTGATCCTGCGGCAGGCTACTCGCGTCTGTTCGGCCTATTCTCCTAGGGGCCGAACGGCAGTGAGTGAATAGCCGAAAGCCGCTGAGCGGAATTTGGCTCAGTTATTCTGCTCGGTACCTCCGTGGCACTGAGCAGAATAGAACATCAGGTAACCAGGGACACTGATCTGTCATTACCAGACATCCCAACTCTCCCGGACGCTCCGGGAGTCTCCTGCTATTAGATAGTGGCTCCCGGCCACCCGGGAGAGAAACACTTTCTCCTCGAAAGGTTTACTCTGCTCGATCGAGCAGAGTAAACCTTTCCCTGCTCTGTTGTTTGTTTGTTTTTTTCTGACATCGGAGCCGCCGGCAGTCAGAAAAAAAAACAGCATAGGAATGCATAGCTACATTCCTATTGGCTATTTCACTTCGCAATAGCCAATAGCAAACTAGCTATTGCACCCACCAACTGATGCTGTCAATCAGCAGAGGGGACCTGAAGTTGTCCATCAGGTCCTCTTCTAGTGATTGACAGCAGCAGAGGGCAGGTGCAATAGCTATTGCCAGCTTGCTATTGGATATTGCAAATTAAAATAGCCAATATGAATCTAGCTATGCATTCCTATGCTGATTTTTTTTTTATTCTGATGGCAGCAGCTGTCGGAATACAAAAAAAATAACTTGCAGATAGCAAAGAAGCTATTGCTTCCTCTGCTATCTGCCATCATTTCAGGGGGGTGCTCTCTCCCTGACACATCCAATTCACAGACAATAATTGTACATATAATGACTATTAACTTTGGCTGTGTTGATTATAGTTTAATATTAACATAATTCATTCCCACAGCTACCTCATGTATCATTTCCCCCTCCTCTTTTAGATTGTAAGCCCTCAGGGGCAGGGCCCTCCTTACAATCTTGTCTTGAATTGTATTGTAACTGTTATGTCTTCCTTATATTGTAAAGCGCTGCGCAAACTGTTGGCGCTATATAAATACTATGTAATAATAATAATAATAATTAACAGTTCTGAGTATGTTTGAACTGCTTCAAATGGCCTGACAGTATAATAAACAATTGTATTTATTAGCTAGAAGAAAAAACAAACCGTCAGCATTCAGAGCACCAATCTGCAAACTAGGCCACTAAACAAAAATCCTTTCCTCTTAAAAGCATGTTTGACAGCTATCAGTAATTGCTGTATATTCGAAGAAATTCTTTCAGCTGCTTCAATGTGCAGTAAGTTGATAACGTTAATAGATGGCTCTGGGTGGTTTTATAAATGACATAATAACACTGCAAATTTGCCACTGACTCAGTCTTTTCTCTCCAGTAAATATAGTTTTAACACTGCATATTTTTCTATTAAAAGGTTTCACCAACTATATTGTAACATATTTTTTTCCTCATTCTTCTGTGGTTTCATTTACTCCTCAGTTAGCCTAGGTACAATAAAAGAAGAGGGCAACTTGAAAAACCCTGGAAATTTTAACTTAAATTGTAAGATCTTTCTTTTGCAGCAGTGGCAACCATTCAAAACGCATCCGAGAGACACTGTGACTCTGCTGATGCAGGTGTTACGGCTCAAAGAGCAACAATTCCCAGCTCAGAAAGAATGGCATCTATTTCTGTGCTCTACTCTCAGAAGTAGCATATAATCTGAACCCATAGAAAAAAAATCTTATGAAAGCTGCAAATGTCTTGTTTTAGGATTATTAGTCAGCAGTCAGCATGTTGATGTGCAGAGGAAAGAAACTTTTACCAGCGGAATGGAAAGCGGTCTTGAATGTAAATCTCTCAAGAAAACATATTAACCCCTGTACATAACGCATAAGAAGCGCCTCATATATTGTATATCCAGCTGGGATTGCAGCTGCTTTTTCTCTACCATCTGGGAGTGTCTAATTAGAAACAACCTAAAGTCGATTCTCAGAGAAGCTATTAAAGCACATGTTTAACATCAGATGCTGTACTAACTCCCTGAAGACTTACAGACACAGCAATATAAAATAGAGATTCACAGAACAATGGGACTATTATATTACAGCTAATGCTTTTTATGTAACCAAATATTCTTTGTGAGGAAATAAATATCAACTGTGCCTCAAACGGTTTTGAAACTTTAGCAAGATCAATGTTTGTATCTTACAGTCATTTTCTTGCAATGTATCTGAGCAAAATAGACACAGAGGAAACCAAATATTTCCTCAGCTTCTGAAATATCTGCTGCAATCACTTATTTGCATAATGACTATGCTTTTTTTTGGTTATACATCATTAAAGTACACCTTTCATGTGAGGGATATTTAGGCTGCCATTGCAGATTTCCTGCTGAAAGTATTTGCCTGGCTATGTCTGGATTTAAATGGGTTGATTCACTAAAGGCATATAGGCTGCTCACTTTGCTAGGGGATTTTCCCTTCATTTAGTTAATGAGGTGAAGCTCTGCCAACTTTGATAATCCAATCATATGCATTGTTAATTGTCCTGAAAGCACGTTTTCCAGGAACTTTGGGCAATAGATTGCATATTTGTGTGCGTGCACATTTTTGAGCAGGAGTCCATCTGCAGACTGAATATCTGAGATGAGCGCATATAGACAAAGGGAGCACGAGGAAGGAGGATTCTGAGGGTTGCTTGATACTAAAGCGCTAGTTGGCTGTCAGTTAACAGTCAGCATTTGGGGTGAGTGCATAGTCATCGGGGGTGATTTGGCACGTTGAGATCACTACACCTATTGGAACACAGAATTATTTCAACATGAGTTTGGTGTCTTTGCACTGCATTGGATTTGGAGAGAATGTATTTTTCTTCACCTGAAAAGTTTTCTGATTTTCACTGTTTGGGACTGGACTGTCTTCTGATTGAATATTTTATTATTTAATTTTTGATTTCTAATATCAGTCCTGCATATACTATTATATATTATATTAATTTCACCGTTTTGCACTGTTTTTATCTATGGTATTAATATATGCACTTCTACTGAGAGGTTTTTTAGTGCTGCACAGTTTTTGAAACATCTGTTTTCTTTAAAGCAGAACTCCAGGCAAATTTTTTCTTAACTTTTGCAGTGTGACTACTCTTGTAAATTGCTAATTTCTGTCTAGGTACTAAAAAAAACATCCCTCAGTATCCTCACGCCCTATACACTGTGTATAGAACACAATGGCTCAAGGATCTTAAGACTGCTGCAGCGGAGGGGGAGAGGCTGGAAGGACTGGTCTAACAGCTCTGAGGATTGGCTGAGTATAACTTTTTTTAGCACCTAGACAAAGAAGAGCACTTAATCCTTGCAGTGTGGGGGTAGCCCCACTGCAAGGGTTAATAAAACATTTCCCCAGAGTTCTGCTTTAAATTTTAAACACTTTGGGGCTGCATGATACCTTTATAGATGAAGCAATTTGAAGCTAGGCCCCTCTAATATAAATTGAAATGCTTTACATATTTGCTAAAGACAATGCAGAAGCTATCAGGAATTGTTGTCACTAGGAATAACTGACTCTATCTGGAACAGATTCAGAGCTTTAAGTATAACAGGACCATGATGGAACCTCATAGGCAATAATTACAGCTCTTGTAGAGTAGGACTTGAAATTCCCATGCAATCACTGGTTATATACTTCATTTGTGACAACAAATTACCCTCCTACACACTGGTCCTACCTTACCATCTGGCATTACTCTCCCGGACGCTCTGGGAGTCTAATACGACAGAGTTGGGGGTTTCTGGTGCAAAAAAACAAAATGCTTAACGTGCCAATTTATTCACCACGGACAGAGCGAGTTCAGTGATCATATTCACAGCACTTACAAGATTAAACAATTAATTACTTGCACTCATGATCACGTGATATACGGACTCACATGCCCATGCACTTTGATCTATGTCGGACGCACCATGCGCCCTTTGCGGAAAGGAATCAGTGAGCACAGACGCCTAATCGAGAAGGGAGACACAGAACTTAGTGTCCCCCGACATTTTACCATGAAACACTATAAAAACACACTAGTATTGCACGTTTACGCCATCGAACAGATATCCACTCAACTAATACCCTCCGAAAGGTTTCACCTGCTGTGCAAGAGAGAAACCTTTTGGATTTACAAATTAAATACATTAGTAGCCACCGGTCTGAACAAGGAGATTGAAATACATACAATTCCATAAGCAGCATTTCACCTCAGTTACATGGTTCATTGAATTGATTGATTTCCAACATGATCACATCATATTGCATATATTTATAGTAATCTTAAAATCACATTTTATTAAAATTATAATTAAAATTATAATTATATTTATATTTGTATCTTTATTTACCTCATCGGTCATAATTTTATCCACAATTTTATCCATATGTACTCTGATCTACATACATTTTTACTCTAATTTTTATTCTTATTGTTATTCATACTTATTTCTATCATATCTATTCACACTTATGTTCATACACAAATATTTCATTTATTTTCATTCAATTTTAACAAGTATTCGTAGGAATTCCTTATATTGTATAATGTATTTGTTTAACGATATAGTTATACAGCCTTCCTTTACATTTTCCTACCCATTTTTACAGTTATTTCCTGTTTAGTCGCCAAAATAATAAATGTCACATTTAAATAAGCCTCCCTGATTCCCACCCGCTCTTGATTTCCCGCTCTGGCATGAGAAAGAGGCACCGTCCTCGAAATGCGTAGCTATTGGACAGCTTCCTCCTAGCCCCCCACTGACGTCATACTGTCATTTCACGCTGCCTCTCACTGACAGCGAGACACAGCGAGTCGGGGCTGGATAGACAGCAACTTAGCGGTCTCCCCCACCGCACTCTCACGGAGCCATTTAGGCTCAGCCTGGCCAGCTGAGACCTGGCGATTCTTTACAGACATACTCATTGTTCCACTAGCCTCAGACGGAGGTAACCTTACCGGTGAACCCAGATTGCTGGTAGGCATCTCCCTTGGCAGGGTAACACCATTCCTACCAGCTACCAACAAATCATGAAATAGTGAGTCACTTCATCCCTCCTTTCATTTATTTATTTATCATTCATTTGTTGGTCACTACACCCAATTACAATCAACATTCCTTTTCATTGCTCAGTGTGGCTAGGTGACCAATATGAACAAAGGGTGCTTGCCATTTGTGAGTGTTATTGAAAATTCTGAGTACTGGGGTGCAGTTTTCTGTATGAATGGCGCTTCACACAATGGATGGTATGACCAGCGGGGAGTGAGGAAACTGCAGAAATCTATGGGGGTAATTTCATTATCTCACATTTGGTGAGAAACTGAAATTACCCTTTAAGCTAACCAAGCAATCTATCTCCCCAGAGCAGATGTTTCATAGCATAACATATATTTCATACTCGGAGCCAGAAGGCTGCAGGAAGCAAATGCTAGAGACAGAAATTATCTACAAGTAATTAATTACACTGCCAATTTTTCAAAGGCTGCCTGTAAGAGTACAAATGTAAAATATTTAGTGACAGTGCAGTTATACTTCAATGTTATCATTAGAGCCTGTTTGTTTTATTTTATTATACTGAATGCCTTATTTTTTGTAATCTTTATAAAATCTTTATCTGAGTTTAACGTTTCATCTTTTTGTATTCTATTTCACACTCTATCCATTTTAAATGCACATGATCCACTGGATCATGGAGCTTTAGGCTGAGGATATTGTGTGTGTCAAATTTACTTTATTAAAAGCCATGACCATAAAGTTTGAAAGTCATTTTCTTTAAACCCAGCATGATTTTCAGGGTGGTTAAGCATGCTTGGATGCCTAAAGCCTTTCACCAAAAATAGCAGTCAGAGCATTAACAATGAGTTTTATTGGGTAATTAGTTGTGAAATTACCAGGTGCAGTTTTTGTTCAATTTTCACTTCACTTATTTTCATAAAATATAAATGAATAATTTCTCATATTAAAATGGTTCTATACGTCTTTATGGATGTTACATTAATGCATATGTTTTTCTCCAGATAACAAATTTTTTAACATAATGTATATTTTCTTGCTTTTCCTTGAGGCTCTTACATTAATATGTCAGTTCACCCTCTCAGAAAACAGTTGCATAACTACTGATAATGATTTCACGCAATTTACAGACTGTACATTACCAAGCCCATATGCTAATTGGAAATGTATCTGGCTTTTTATAAATATGTAATCTTTCAGTAGTTTCTAATAACACGGTAATGCCTGTGCTAATTATATGCGTAAAAACAACAAATTTGATATGAATGAACGTTGACCTTGAAGTAGTCCTGTAATAAGTAATTTGCACGTCAATATCACCTCTTTACAAGTTTTAACCTGGTGTCTTTCCTCTTGACTATAATTGTAGTGTTACGTGTCTTCGAGGTAAGGAAGCACAGTAAAAAAAAAACATAACTATTGTTTTTTCAGATACTAGTAAATACTACTGTAATCATAAATTCATTCAATCATGTATTCTTTCTTGTCCCTATTTGTTTTTCTTCAGTATGGGAGGTACAAGCATTCTTTTTCTTGCCAATAAACACATCTCCCCATATTGTAAACATTTTCTGCTAAACTGAAATTGATGAAAAATATCCTTGAAAAACAAATGCATGAATCAATTATCATGACACTTTATATGGGTGGACAAATACCCTCTGCAGCTTTTTAGAACTTATGGAACTACATAGACAATAGCATGTACCACTTTAGTGTCATATCCCATGCTGAATTTTTTCACTATAAGCAGAAAAATAAAAAAAAAGAACTACAGGCAGACCCTGACAATGATTGCAGCAGGTTGATGGAGCTGAGAACGCACTGTATGTGAAAATATCTCACTTATATATGCCATGATTGGGTCAGTAAAGTCTTCTGTTTTGGACAGGTAAACCAATTAATATTCATTTTTGAAACTATGCCTTAAGGTATAGAATCATTTTAATTAACAGTTATCAGCCTTTGAGAGGCTAACAAAATGTAAACTGGTATTGATAGGAAGGCTAATAAATAATGGAATTGCTTTATTGTACAGAACTACACATAGAAGGTTATTCACAAAGCTGCCAAACGCTGTTCAGCTATTCACTTCAGGCTTGTATATATATATATATATACAGGGCTCGAAAATCCACTCGTCTGCTCGTCTGTGACGAGCAGACAGTGGAGCCCGACGAGCAGCTTCCAGGCCGGCCGCTGTAATTACACGGCCGGCTGGGAGCTTTACAGTCAAGCGATCGAGCGTCTATAGAGATGCTCGATCGCTTGTGTCAGAAGCTGTCACTGCCGTTGCCGGTCCCGAGATCCGCTGTGCCCGATGCGGCCGGGACCGGCACAGCTCTGTGACAGGAGATCAAAGGGAGTTCAGTACACAAACTCCCTTTGATCTCCTCTCAGTCCCCGAATGCAGGAAGTGATGTATATTACATCACTTCCTGCATTCAGTGTCACTCTCCAGCTAGAGAAGCTGATGAAGCCGATCTCTGCCTCATCAGCTTCTCTGGGGGTCCCTAGGTGACTTTAGGGTCTTGGAGACCCCTGATGTCTCCATTAAGAGGACCTGTCATGTTTATATATATATTTACACACACACACACACACACACAAACTGCTCCAATGTCAGAAAAAAAAGACAACAGAGCAGGGGAAGATTTACTCTGCTCGATCAAGCAGAGTAAAACTTTCAGGGAGAAAGTGTTTCTCTCCCGGGCGGCCGGGAGCAGCTATCTAATAGCCGGAGACTCCCGGACCGTCCGGGAGAGTTGGGCTGTCTGGAGATTAGCGTCCCTGGTTACCTGGTAACCAGGGACGCTGATCTGTCTGTGCAAGTGGACAGAGCCAGCCATGAGATGGCGGCTGGCTCCGCCCAGCAGTCAGTAGCAGCCGTTCGGCTTGCTTCGGCTTTCACCTCGGCTCAGTTGAGCCAAAGCATATGCCTTCGGCTCCAGTGAGCCCGTCGGCCAACTTAGGGATCTGTATGGGCTATAGTGAATAGCCCGTACAGCAGCCCTTTGGTTATGCTGAACCGAAGGGGTCCTATGGTCGAAGCTAGCCAAAGGATCAGCCGAAGCTATGGCTAGATCCTTCGGCAGCTTTGTGATTAGACTCCTACTAATTGCCTCATAGACAGAGTGCACTTACCCATCACTTTCTCATCACTTTCTGTCCCAGTGTTAATGGTCACCAGAACAAATATAATAAATCTCCCTTTGCACGGCACAGACAGGAATAAAAACAAGACAGAGATTTTAACCCTTCCCCACTCTATCCAAAAGTAAAAAAGTCAGTGTTTTGAGAAAAAAAGGCCATAACCGAAATAACACAGCTGAAAACTAGAATAGAAAAAATGGGCATATCACTGAAAATATCCAAGGGGGTTATTCACAAAGCTGCCAACGGCAGCCGAGTGAATAACTGAAATTAAGTAAATTGAGCTGAACGTCATTTGGCTATTTACTTTAGCTCAGTATGCCTAATTTCAGCCATACATTGGCTAAAATCAGCCGTACATAGGCTGCCTTCAGCTGACTTCAGTCAGCCAAACATGCTCTACATGTTCGGCTGAGCTGAAATGCAGAAGCTGTTCGACTCAACATCTGGATCAGTTGAGCCAAAGCTCCGGCAGCTCACTCACTACCGTTCGCCCCTATTCTCATAGGGGCCGAATGGCAGTGAGTAAAAAGTTATATATATATATTTACACACACACACACACACACACAAACTGCTCCAATGTCAGAAAAAAAAGACAACAGAGCAGGGGAAGATTTACTCTGCTCGATCAAGCAGAGTAAAACTTTCAGGGAGAAAGTGTTTCTCTCCCGGGCGGCCGGGAGCAGCTATCTAATAGCCGGAGACTCCCGGACCGTCCGGGAGAGTTGGGCTGTCTGGAGATTAGCGTCCCTGGTTACCTGGTAACCAGGGACGCTGATCTGTCTGTGCAAGTGGACAGAGCCAGCCATGAGATGGCGGCTGGCTCCGCCCAGCAGTCAGTAGCAGCCGTTCGGCTTGCTTCGGCTTTCACCTCGGCTCAGTTGAGCCAAAGCATATGCCTTCGGCTCCAGTGAGCCCGTCGGCCAACTTAGGGATCTGTATGGGCTATAGTGAATAGCCCGTACAGCAGCCCTTTGGTTATGCTGAACCGAAGGGGTCCTATGGTCGAAGCTAGCCAAAGGATCAGCCGAAGCTATGGCTAGATCCTTCGGCAGCTTTGTGATTAGACTCCTACTAATTGCCTCATAGACAGAGTGCACTTACCCATCACTTTCTCATCACTTTCTGTCCCAGTGTTAATGGTCACCAGAACAAATATAATAAATCTCCCTTTGCACGGCACAGACAGGAATAAAAACAAGACAGAGATTTTAACCCTTCCCCACTCTATCCAAAAGTAAAAAAGTCAGTGTTTTGAGAAAAAAAGGCCATAACCGAAATAACACAGCTGAAAACTAGAATAGAAAAAATGGGCATATCACTGAAAATATCCAAGGGGGTTATTCACAAAGCTGCCAACGGCAGCCGAGTGAATAACTGAAATTAAGTAAATTGAGCTGAACGTCATTTGGCTATTTACTTTAGCTCAGTATGCCTAATTTCAGCCATACATTGGCTAAAATCAGCCGTACATAGGCTGCCTTCAGCTGACTTCAGTCAGCCAAACATGCTCTACATGTTCGGCTGAGCTGAAATGCAGAAGCTGTTCGACTCAACATCTGGATCAGTTGAGCCAAAGCTCCGGCAGCTCACTCACTACCGTTCGCCCCTATTCTCATAGGGGCCGAATGGCAGTGAGTAAAAAGCCGAATGCCACCAAGCGGCATTCGGCTTGACTATTCGGCTTGCTACCCCCAAGATTGAGAGCAGAATACAAAAAAAATAACAAAAAATGAAAGAAAAATGTTTAACAATTATTTTAATAAATGCAAAACAATTTTTTTTAAATATAAGAAAATAAAAAATGTTAAAGGAAAAAAACAACAACAACGTGTGGTCCCCCTCCCAAACAATACCAGACCCTTTTGGTCTCGTAGGAATGTTAGGAGGGAACCCTATTTAAAAAAAGAAAAAATAAGTGCGGTACCCCCAAAAGTAATACCAGACCATTTAGGTCAGGTAGGAATTTAAAGGAGGAACCCCAACTAGACATGTGCGATTCGTTTTGTTACGAATCGAAATTCGTACGAATTTTCCTGAAATTCGTAAATTCAGAAGCATCCGAAATCCGAATTGCAGTTTCCGAATTATATCCGAAATACGAAATTCCGTTAACGAATTTTGGATCCGAATTTCTTTGAAACAGGAACTAATATTACCCCTGTAAATGAGGTTGAACAACATGACAAGATTTTTTTTTTAATCCGAAATACGGATCCGCTGCTGCTGAGGGTTGCATTACAATACGCAGGCAGGAAATACGAAATTATGTTGACGTATTTACGTTCCGTTACGAACATTCGTTATATTGAAGTTAAAAAGCAAAGTACATTTATATTGGAGTTGATGGTAGTTTTTTTTTAATCCGAAATACGGATCCGCTGCTGCTGAGGGTTGCATTACAATACGCAGGCAGGAAATACGAAATTATGTTGACGTATTTACGTTCCGTTACGAACATTCGTTATATTGAAGTTAAAAAGCAAAGTACATTTGTTAATATATTGGAGTTGATGGTAGTTTTTTTTTAATCCGAAATACGGATCCGCTGCTGCTGAGGGTTGCATTACAATACGCAGGCAGGAAATACGAAATTATGTTGACGTATTTACGTTCCGTTACGAACATTCGTTATATTGAAGTTAAAAAGCAAAGTACATTTGTTAATATATTGGAGTTGATGGTAGTTTTTTTTTAATCCGAAATACGGATCCGCTGCTGCTGAGGGTTGCATTACAATACGCAGGCAGGAAATACGAAATTATGTTGACGTATTTACGTTCCGTTACGAACATTCGTTATATTGAAGTTAAAAAGCAAAGTACATTTGTTAATATATTGGAGTTGATGGTAGTTTTTTTTTAATCCGAAATACGGATCCGCTGCTGCTGAGGGTTGCATTACAATACGCAGGCAGGAAATACGAAATTATGTTGACGTATTTACGTTCCGTTACGAACATTCGTTATATTGAAGTTAAAAAGCAAAGTACATTTGTTAATATATTGGAGTTGATGGTAGTTTTTTTTTCATACGAAATTCGGATACGGAATCCGTTAACGGAATTCGTATTTCGGATAAAAAAACAACTACCACATCGACTCCAATATTAACAAAGGTATTTTTGCTTTTTAACTTCATCATAACGAATGTTCGTACAGTTACGAAAATGTGCCGAAACTAACGAAAATTCGTATTTCGTATGAATCTGAATTGAGTTTCGGACACGAATTACGAAATAACCGATATTCCGAAACGGAACACATTTTTTGATGGCGCACAAGTCTAACCCCAACCCCAAAAAATGGAGGAGAAAAAAGCATGGGGTCCCCCCTAAATTTCCAATGGGGGCAAGGGCTTCTTCCCCACAAGCCCAGGGGTGTTGGTTGTGGGGATGCCAGCAGGGGGGCTTATTCACATCAGCGTATCCCTTTAATACAGGGGTACCCAGATGTGCCCCCACCTGTAAATTAGTATAGGTGTACTTGTACCCCTACCCATTAACTAAGGGTTAAATGAAAGAAATAAAAAGCCTAGACTTTTCAAAAAATCCTTTAATTAAAAAAAATGCAGCAAAGGATTTTTGACAAGTCCTTTATTGTAAAACAAAATCCAGCAAATAGATCCACAGACATAATCCTAAGGTCAATCAGGCCATCCAGCATTGTGCACGGCAATGACAACTCAGCAAAATAAAAAAATGATAAATAATATTTGTTTTTTAAATGACGTCCACTGACCTGACCGCACCTGATGAACTCCCGCTGCAGAATGAAGAATTTGACAGATGCTGGACAAATCTAAACAGTTGGGTGGAGTTAGCAGTGATGTCACCGTCTTCAGTCTGTCAGAGTCTTATAGCAGGTCCCGGGCAAACTAAAACAATTGTGTGGAGCATATAGTGACATCACGGCCGGCTCCGCCCAGTTGTTGTTTGATGACAGATCAGCTTCCCCAGGTCATTTGAGGATGCTTATCTGTCATTACTGCATAACAACTGGGCAGGGCCAGCTGTGACATCTCGTAATGAATAGCCCATACAGCAGCCCTTTGGTTCGACTGATACTGGTGATGAGAAGCATTTTTATCAAGGTGATGTCACTAGGCAGAATCTTCTCTGTCCTTTGAGAAGAGGAATTAATATTCTAGGACAAGGTTGGTTTATGGTGCACAGATCCCAAATCTCTGGGAGCCACCCCTATTTGATTGTAGAAAACACAAAAGAAAGGAGAAGACAACTTAGATTTAAAGGTAGAACCATTGACCATTATCCACTAAATTGCACTAATACTCTATTCCAATCTTTTCAACTATATACATACAGTAATTCCTTATTTGATGATCTCCAGTGTCTATAGACATCCCTGATACGCCTACAACACCCTCTACCTTAGGACTACGAGCCCCTTTTTTCCATCCTATTGCTGCTGTCTTGTGCTAGGTATCAGCTGTACTATGGGGGTAAGATCAGCTAATATCTTTTCTGGGCCCATTATGGCCCAAATGCATTGGTTTAAATGTACAAATATTCACATGATTATTTCTATATACTCCTGTAGACCACCTCCTGCCCCTGAAGAAGCGCCATACGGCGCAAAATGCGCCGGGCCTCACCAGCATCGCGTGACTCCCCTGGTCATTACCACCCCCATACCCACCCTGTTTGTTCCACCAAAAAGGTCTTCTATGTTTCTTGATTAACCTACTGTTGATGATGTACTGATTCCACTACTGTACCTGCATATATTTTGTTTTCGTTTCTGCATAATTGAACCTATGTGGGACTCCAAGGTGGGGGTTTGGGAAGGTGTCCTTTCAAGGGCGAGTTCTCTTGACTTTTTCATTTTTTGTATCCAATGTGTTCCTTTGTTTTAACCAAATGTTTTGTCAAACTTCTCAAATACATTTTGTAATTTTATATCCACTTATGGCGTGAAGTCCACTGGATTTGTCACTCTGATAGCCAAAAAACCCCATCTCTTCTCCTTTCTTTTGTGTTTTCTAGAATTAATATTCTAGTCAAGGAACATTTCCGCCGTGAAGTTTCAAAATGGGAAGATTCTGGAAAATGTATTATTCATGAATGATCTAGAGTCTTGTGGAAGGTAGGAAAGTCTGTATAAAGGGGGCTGGTATTATCAGGTGGACTGCACTTAAGAAATCCTGAGTTCTCACACCCATAAGGAAGCCTCCAAAACATAATTGCTGATGAAAGAGACTGATAAGCAAAATGCCTTGCTGCATAGACATGTTAGCCACTTCATTGTGGTTGGACTGATAGTTTAAGTTGCTTGCAAGATGAATTCTATTAATCGGCTGAAATCTTTAACCAGTTGACATCTGCGGTGTTAAACCCCCTTCCCATCCAGGCCATTTTTCAGTATTCAGCGCTGTCCGAAAAAACGAGCACATATAGACGATCGGCGGGCTATGGAGCCGCCGATCGTCTATATTTGAAACACCCGGTAACGGGTGTTTGCATTGGTCGGGACTTTTCTGCCTGTGCGTGCCGTTTTTTTACAACGGGCGGACGGCAAGTGGTTAATAAAGTACTTATTAATTATATTGTGAGTGTTGAGTTTATTGTTACCTGCCAAACCTCGGGTACAGTAAGACAGAATTTTACTGTCAACAAATTAAGAATCGGTCAGGGGGCAGGTTTAATTCTGTCAAAATGCTACTTTAAAGCAGCTGGTGAATCAAGATATAATATTACAATAATTATTTCTTAAATTCTGTCTCACTGCTTTTGTTTAGATATTGCTTAATTGAAACATACATGCCTATGTTGATAAAGTCTATAGGGAGATAACAACCAAGTACCTACCCAGTGCTATCGACTATAAGTGCCTCAGTAATGTGCAGATATCAATGACCCATTCACTATACAATACTGTAAAATGTTTATCTCCTTATTTTTTAATATTATGAATGGGTCACAAATGCCTAAATAGACAGTTTCTGATTTGGACTGTAAGTCCAGAAACTCAGGATATTTGTTATGAATGAATCTGTCTTCATTCATAACAAATGAATCTGGAAGGAATTCTAGCATTCTAGCATCTAGCATTTACATTTTTGTTTCATGTTAGCTACTGGGTGTTTAGACTGCTAAGGGATAATTTACTAAGGGAGTGGCTTGTTCACTTGTAAAAATAAATCTTCACTGAACTTAGTGAATACTTTAAAACTGTGTTTTAATGTTAAAACCCAATCATATGCCAGGAAAAGAACAGGAGTGTTTCGTGCACATGATGAGATGACTAGAATAAATGTAGCTACACCTTAAGGATGCCCATACACTGTACGATTATCATATGAGAATCGCAGGATATCCCGCGCTCGTACAATAATCGCAAAGTGTATGGAAGGCGTCCCACCGTTTCTAATGTACGATTGCACGTCTTCCATCGAACAAGCAGGCTGGAATGTGGCCCGCTTGTTCGACAACTGCAAGTACGATCTGCCTGTCCAAGATGGGAAGATCATACTTTTTAAAATTACTTTACAACCCTTGAAAGACAAAAGTCTTGTGAGGGTTGTAAAGTGCATGGCCACCTTTACTTACTAAACTCAATGAACATTCAGCTTGAAAACTGACATTCATTATGCTAAATGCACAGGCTATACTGCTTTAAGGTGCCCACAAACCTTACAATTTATCTGCAGATTTTCTGTGGTCAGATGGAAAAAGTGCAACAGATTGGCACAGGTGGAGATTACTCCCGTTACCCTAAGGAGGACTATGGGGAAAAACACTGACCCCCATAGTTCTCCTTAGGGTAACGGGAGGACACAAACTAGCGTCCTCCCGTTACCCTGAGCTCAGTATACCGCGAGCTACATCTCGCAGAGAGCCGTGACAAGATCGGAAGGTGAGCGAACCTGGTATGTGTTCGCTCACCTCCCGATCTACTGAGCCGACCTGTGACAGTCTCATTGTCACAGGTCGGCTAGAACTATGAGGTGAGTGGAAATCACTCATCTCATAGTTCTCCTTTAAGTGTAGATGGAGGAATCTGTTGCATCTTTTCCATCTGACCACAGACAATCTGCAGATAAATTGTAAGGTGTGTGAGCAGCTTCAGTAAATCAACCCCAGTGAATCACACTGATCATTCAATTCACCAAATAAAAATATTTGAAAGTTTTGATAATCTCTAGTCTGCAATGTTGAAGCCTGTTTTTTTCCATTAGATAATAATACCAGTCAGTAATATACATTATGACATTGCCAAACAGTTGCTTCAAATATGTCAAAATAAAGGAAACTACTAACACAATTTTCTTTGATAAATAAATGTAAAACATTGCTATATAATTACTATGTCTTTTTCAATGTATGCAGTGTTTTTGTTATGCTGTGACTGCTTTTTTTTGTTACCTAATAATACATGTTCTCTTCTGAAAATGCTTGGGTTTTATTTTTTGCCAGAAATATAAATAGATTTAGACATAAAGGAAAATAGCTGAGCAGCTGGAATTCACTTTAAAGGAAAAAAATTCTCACGTAGTCAATGGGCTGGAAATACTATATTTATTTTATAAAACATCTAATACATTATTATGTTTTAAATTATGGCTAAAGTTACAAATCCCATGGTGAATAAGATAATTTAACGACTTTAATAAATACTTCAATGCTAGAGCATTATTTGAATGAATACAGTACCTTATACCTTATCTTTAATTGTTTAGTGCAGCAGTACAGAATGGTTCTCAGTAACAGTAGGAATAATAATAATAATAATAATAATAATAATAATTCTTATGCTGATAGTGATATAAATGCTTATTAAAATAATTAAAGACATTGTCAGCAAATTTCCCAAAAAAACTACTTTACCAAAGATTCCTATTATAGAAAGCCTATTTGCCTTTCATAAATCAACTTCCAGTGTATCCGTCAATTTTTATGGGTCAAAGCTTTGTTGTCAATCACAAATTTTAAATTTTTTTGTGTGGATGGGCTTGGTAAGGCCTCCCTATCCTCTACCCCAGGGGTAGCAAACCTCCGCAACTCCAGCTGCGTTGAAACTACAAATCTCTCTTTGGGAGTCATGTCTGTGGCTGTGAGAATCTTGCAATGCCTCATGGGATTTGTAGTTCCACCAAAGCTGGAGGGCCGGAGGTTTGCTACCCCTGCTCTAACCTATACCCTTTCTAGATCTGTAAATGTTTTCACAAAAGGTAAAATCTTTACCAAAAGAACATGTTTTGGCAGTGTTGCTTCCACTAAAAAAATCTTGTATTATTGCTGTAGACAATTGAGTTTCTCATCAGGAATGCACAGGAGTGCTAGTGAAAAGGAAATGGTGGAGCATCAGCATTTAAAGTATACCTGAAGCCAGCTTTTTTTACTTTGTCTAGCGTAGGGAGGGCTAAAACCACTGTCAGTTTTTTTTCCCATCCATGTCTCAATAAAGAGATTTCCCTTCACTTCCTGTCCTGTAGACTTAACAGAAACTGATAGGATGGGTTGCTGATAAATTATTTCAAATGCATGTTCAAATAAAATACTAACAGTGTATGGCCATCTTTATTTTGCTTGTTTTGCTTAGTATCACAGAACAGGCTCATTTGCAATGTTAATTTCTCTATTACCACAACATGCATAAGAAGCACTGTAAATGTCAAATATATATTTATTTAATTTATTTTATGTAGTACAAGACCTCGTTCTTTGGCTGCTATTTAAAGAGTAGCAAGTGGTTTTGGTTTAGAATGTAATGCCAGGAGTAGAGTTGCTTTGCTAGTACTATTATTTCCATAGTGAACACTGCTCCTCCTCCTTTTCTTCATGCAATTGCCAGTCATCCAATTCATGAAGCGTCTGCAGTGAAATCAAAAGAATGCCAGGAGTGCTTTATATTATCATTCATGTGCTGTTTCAAAAGTATTTTTTTTCTCTAACAGTTTCCTAATCAGCATTACTACTACTAAATTACTCTTACTAAATTGAAAATATACATATTTACAAAAATGTACTTAGGAAAGAGTTAAGAGATAGAAATCAAAAGACACTTCATTTTGAGAGGCAGAAAGAAAGGTCAGGCTGATTCACAAAAACTGGAAATAAAATCAAGAAAAAAATGGGAATGTCTGGACCCCACTTTATGACATATAGCTGTACTGTTTGATTTGCTATAGAACGTATTCAAAGATGTAGAATTTTTTGTGTGATTTCTTATCGGTTAGGGGTTTCTTTCTGTACAATTGAAACTATAGTTGATTTGTTTTATATTTTTATTTAAGTTTATACATTTAAACCATGTTTAATATTTTTTTGCCATATTCAAATAAATCTTTGTTTTAGAACTAACCATTTAATACAAATTACATCCACCAAAAGGCATTCTCAAAGCACTGAGGTTTCTAAAAAAAAGCATAGCCAAGCTATTTGCCTAATAGCCTCAAACTCTATTTTCCTTGTTGATGTGTCAGACAGAACACAATGAAAACATCAAGAGGATGTGGGGATGGTAGATGAGTCATTACTCTAAAGGTGCCCATACACTTTACAACCATCGCAAGTAATTTTAACTAAATGGGCAGCGCTAGTATTCTAAACCAATCTACACCAATGTTTAGTCAAATACGTGAAGTTTTTAGGCTGAAGCTGCTGTGATATAGACCTCTAGGGTCTAGTGAATGAATATAGAATAAATACACAGCGCTAATTACTCTAAAGTGAATGCATGTGTGTCTGTACATAAAAACCGTATCAAGTTATCAAATCATACGTGACTTCCATGTATATTCAAAGTGCATAAATTCAGTGTTTTATACAGTATGCAAGTGGACAACATTAAATCAAGTCCGACATCCAGAGACAGTGTTTAAATCGTGAATGAAAAATTGTTATGTGAACGAAAGTGTTTAAAAAATTCAAATAAATAAGTATCTTAATAACA
This sequence comes from Nanorana parkeri, assembly GCF_000935625.1. NCBI lineage: Eukaryota > Metazoa > Chordata > Amphibia > Anura > Dicroglossidae > Nanorana > Nanorana parkeri. The sequence continues at coordinate 13,797 of NW_017309071.1, read as the reverse complement.
AACTACAAGTGATGTATTCCTATAATAAAAAAATTATCTGTGATCTTTGTTTGTGCAAAACTTTAAAACAACAACCAAAAAAACAATTTTAAATATATAAAAATGTATAAAAATATAAAAATAAATTATATTAATACAATAT